>NC_056745.1:938464747-938607247 GCF_019279795.1 Protopterus annectens
GTTGAAGTAATTTGTTGCACTGTCCAGAGGCAGAGTCTTTAAGGGGGTCCAATTAATTTTTTTTCAGATAGTCGGAGAATGTCTGTGGATTGGATTTGGTGAGATTACAAGTTTGAATGTATTGATGTTGTATTTGGACAGAAGAGGCACACAGGTGGGCATAGGCTGATAGGTGGTCACTAAGGGGATCAGGTATAATTCTGCTGTTTGAGATTAGATTGGGATGAGTTGCTAAGATCCAATCTAGGGTAGTGCCAGAGGGGCCGTCTTTACTGGGTCTGGTAGGGTAGTTTATTAGCTGGGAAAAGTTAAAGAGATTAATTGTTTGGCTAAGAGATTGTGAGAAGATGGTAACCCAATTGATGTTTACATCACCAAGGATGAATGCTTCCTTTTTGATGTTGGAAGAGAACCATGAGAGAATGTCTTCAAGGATGTGGATATTATAATCAGAGGGAATGTAGATGGCAGCTATACATAAAGATTTTTAGGAAGGCTATGGATAGTTCAGCAGGAGAGAATTTAGGAACTGGGTTAGTGTATGGAATGACTGTTAGACAAGATGAGTAAATTATGGCTACCCTACTCCTTTCTTATTAGGTCTGTCATTCTGCATGATTTGGTAGTCAGGGGGAAAAATTTCAGTATCTTTGATATGAGGTTTGAGCCAGGTGTCTGAGACAGTTAATATGTCAGGATGGTTATGTGACAGCCAGGCGTGTAAGCTGGGTATTTTATTACAAATACTTTGGCTATTGATTGTAGCTAGCTAGATGGTTTTGGGAGAGGATGATTGTGGTGATGTAGAGGAGCAGATGTTGGTGGAGACAGTGGGACTAGGATTGGGATAGATGTCACCAGAAATAGAGAGAGAGAGAGAGAGAGAGACTAGATGTAAAATATGAATGATCAGGGTCAAAGGTGTAAGTTAGGAGTGTAGTCGAGGAAAGGTCTGCTAATGTCAGTGAAGTGTGTTAGCAGAGAGGTACTGGAGGGAGCTTAAATTTATAGAAGATAGTTGCATTTAGAGGGTATAATTCATGGGATATGGAGGAGAAGGAATGATGGGCAAGTGTTTGAGAGGAAGACGTTATATGTAGTGGTAAAGAGTGTGAAGAGCCAGGGAGGATACTACAGTATAGGAGGGGGTAAAGGAGGGATATGCGGAAGGCTGACATGAGAAAAGAGGTGGTGAGATGGAGCATGATGTAGAATGAGAGATGTGTAGAAGTAAATGTGAGATGGGGTGGTAGAGATTAGCAGGCTGAGGTAGGAGTCTGGGTAGTGGGAATATTGAGAAAGTTGGGGAGAATAGTTGGACAGCAGGAAGTAAATGGGTGGCTGAGGGACACTTGTTAGTGATTATTGGAGGTGGAGAGTATAATGTGTCTGAGTAATGGAGAGGTTAGGAAATTTGAGAGGGTTAGAATGTTGGGGGGAAGTAGGTTGATTGGATGAAAGTAGGTTGGGGAGGAGTTAAGGAAATATAAAGGTAGGACCACTGGGAGTGGGAGGGAATTGTGGATAGGGAGGGAAGTGGAGTGAGCCCACAAGGTGAATGGAGTGGGCAGAAACCAGACAAACCAGATAGGCAAGCAGTGGAAAACTATCAGTGAAGACCCCAGAGGGGGTGAGTAATATTACAAACTCTACCTATAAAGTGAAGGAGAGAAGAGACAGCAAAGTTTATTAAGGTTGGGAGTGTGTCTTCACAATGACTTGCTCATTAGTAGCCAGTTTGTGCACAGATTAGAGTAGGGAGATAACATTAGCAATGAAGGGGGAATATATAGAGATGCAAATAAACAGGTGGGGCTCAAGTGCTACAAAACTAAGGCAAACAGCACTGAAAGGGCTGCTTGAGGGTTATTTTTAATCACAGAAAGTAGGAAGGACCTGAATTAAGAATATACTGTCTAGTGGACATTTAGGATTACTGCACAAGCTGGGGGGGGGGGGGCTCAAAACAGTCAGTTTTATTAGCATGCTGAGAACTACTAAGTAACACTGCTAATGTTAAAGCTTCACTATCATAACACATACATGTAGAATGCCTGGGTGGACTGACCCTGCTCTTCAGGCTCAAAAATTAGATCCTTGTTTTAGTTTTGCAGTACTGATTCCTCCTTAGACTGTATGGGTGGGATGGTAGCCGCAGACTGCAGAGATTACAGAGTGAGATGTAGAATGCCTGAGCAAACTGTCCCTGCTCTTCAGGCTCAAAAGGTAGATCCTTGTTTTACTTTTGCATTACTAATTCCTTCTTAGACTGTATGGGTGGGGTGGTAGCCATGGACTGCAGACTTGCCCAACTGTGATGTAGAATGCCTGGGTGGGCTGACCCTGCTCTTCAGGCTCAAAAGGTAGATCCTTGTTTTAGTTATGCAGTGCTGATTCCTTCTTAGACTATATGCGTGAGGTGGTAGCCATGGACTGCAGAGTTGCCAAGTATGAAGCAAGCAGAATTCAATTGCTAAGGAGCACTTGTGTCCTGATGGGAGACTAGTAATTTAAAGATCTTTCTCTCCCTTTCTCTCTTTCTTATCCAGTTACTACTGCTGCTTTGTCATTTACTGTTTTTCATGGCATCATGCTGCTTGGCTGCTCTGTATGTTTATATAGGACTACATTGTGCAGCATGGCATATACTAAAACTATTTTGCTACACATCAAGTTCTGACTATATTGTTGTGCTCCACCAGTTGTTTCTAAACAGATGAATGTACCCATCAGAAGTCCAAAGACTCTTTCCATAATCTCTCTTGTTTTACAGGAGGTGTGTTGTATGACATTTCTGTCACTGGCTGTGTGTTGTGAATGGGAGTCATCATGCATGTCTTAAAGGCATATTCAGCATCACATGTACTTCACAAGGCACACAAGGTACAGCATTATATGCTACCTGTAAAGTATAGGATAACCTGTTTACTATTTGCATGTACCTACTAATCAGGTGGCACTGCAGGAAGTACCCTCACAAGAAATCTTGATAAAGGTCAGATGTGTGCCAAATGTTTAAATCATATGAGTTGCCCGAGTAGTACACAAGTACATTGTAGATGATGTATTGCTCATTAAAGATCACCTGGCAGCTCAGAGCATGACAGTCATTCCTATTTATGTATCTCTGTCCCTCTGGACCATGTGGGGCCTTAACAGCAACATGGCTTCAATCTATAGTGTACAAACGAACAAAGCTTTTGGGAATGTCCCTTCTTCAGTGTTAAAATATCAATTCAATCTATAGTGCTCAGGATCTCATAGAAGCATGCAGTCTCATAGAATGCAGACATGGTTGATTTGCTCTTTTGGTGTCCATGGAAATAAAATGTACTCCTCCACTTCTCCACACATTGCCATGATTTTAAAGTACTGGTCATGCATGCATGTAGCTTTGACCTGTGATATAGCTAATGTGTCCTCCACAGAGCACTGAAAAGACCTTATTGATGGGCTGGTCAATGCTACACATTTTTGTGTCCATAGGAATGGTTACACCATGCAAAACCCCTTAGATCAGACTTATGGCCTGCACAGTTTGACTAGATCTTTTATTGTATATTGACTTTGAAGCAATTGATTATCTTCTGGTCTGATGGATGTTGATCTTTGAGTCACTGTCTGTATCACTTTCATTAGCACAGGCAGTCATGATGTACAACATTACCAGCACTGGCTCTTACTCTAGCAGCCAGCATGTGCTGTTGACCGGAATCAAGGTAATCAGACTGGGTAAGCATGGGTGTGCGGTGCCCCAGTTTTATTCAATTCTGAATCACTGTACCACCTTACCCTTCTGCATCTGTATATGCTAATGTTGCTCATTTGTATGAGAGCTCTCACATATATGTTATTATTTTTTTTTCATTTGCATGTGGTAACTATTTTGCAATTTCGACCATTACTCTTTTGAGTAATTAGCATCTTTGAATCACACGCATCATGTGCATGACCACTCCCCATGCAGTTTCTCATTATGCATTGTACCTCCCATCTGTGAATCTCAGTCAGTGTTTCAGAGATGACGGGCCGGATTCACGAAGGCTTGCACAGAGTCTAAGAGTAGAGTAAGACTCCATGCAGCCAACATGTCCGCCGAGTGATCCAGGAACAGCCGGTAGGGGCATGCAACAGAGCTCCCAAAACGAGTCCTACACGGACAGGGCTTGGATATGCAAATTACCTCAATTGCAGGCAAAAGCTATGCAAATGAGGTAAATTTGCGATCCAGGAAACCCGAACCTGTCCGAGTAAGAGTAGTGTTATTTGCAGAAATGTACTCAGTTGACAACTGAGTACGGTTCTGCAAATAGCAAAACGGAGCCGTGACAGCTCCAAAAAAAGGATGCATCCAGTTGAGGAAGCATGCCAATGGCCAAAATTATGGCCATTGGCAATATTCACTGATGCAAAATAAAAATAAAATAATTTTTTTTTTCATCCCGATCTCTGGAGTTTAAGTGTAGCACAGCGCCACACAAATGCGCTGCCCTCTAAAAACCAGAAAATCAATAACTCTGCAAACAACATTCCACTATGTTTCTCTCAAGAGACACTGCAACACTGCAGTAAGCTAATAGAAGTGAAAACTGAAAAAGATTTACTGAGACAATAAATGTTAGGGGCTGCCATTGTTGTTATAAGGCAACATATGCAACATGCTGAGGGTGGTGACAATACGAATGCTGCTGGACAACCCACAGTGAGGAGACGGAGAAGAGTGTACAGGCCCAGGGTAACCTACCAGGGGCTACATGAGCTGGAGATAGTGGAGTGCTATACAGTGGACAGAGACCTCTTGCAGCAAATTGTTGAGCTGTGCAGGCCACGCCTCACACACAGAACCAACAGAGGGGAACCCATCACAGTGGAAACTAAGGTATATGTTGGCCTAAGAATATTAGCAACAGGTACCTTCCAGAGACCAACTGGTGATATGATGGGGATATCACAGGCATCAGCATCCAGGGTACTGCACCAGTTCCTGGATGCCATGTCAGCACATGTCGGTGATCATGTATATTTCCCCCAATTCCTGTGAGGTATTGGCCAGCAATATGCATCTCTTCCAGCAAATAGTGGAATACCCTGAGGTAGTGGGTGCAATAGGCTGCACGCACATACGCATCAAAGCACCAGCCGGTGAGTGGAGTAGGGTCTACTTCAACCGTGAGGGCTTCCCCTCCATCAACTGCCAGGTCATGTGTGATGCCCAGGGCATAATACTGAATGTGTGTGCTGGCTGCCCTGGAAGCTACCATGATTCCCATATCTGGCATCTGATGCAGCTATACCAGACATTTGCCAATGGGGACATCCCTCATGGTCACCTAGTGGGGGATGCTGGCTATGCACTGGAGCCGTGGCTGATAACACCCATCAGAAACACACACACACCTGAACAGGAATGCCATAATGAGGCACACGCACAAACACTAAATGTAATCGAGCGTGTGTTTGGCCTGCTCAAGCCACGGTTCCGATGCCTGGAGACATCTGGTGGAGCCTTGCAGTACTCACCAACTACATGTATCCAAATTGTCATGGTATGTGCCATGCTACATAATATGATCCTGTGAAAACAGCTGCAGCAGGAGCAGCATAGGCCTGGGCCAAACAGCCCCCCACCATTGCCAAGGCTATCACAGGCAGAGCATGACTCGGAGGAGGAACAACCTGAGCCCGCCCCAGTAGGCAGAAGGAGGCATGCCCAATATGCTTTGGCCTTGGCAAAGAGGCAACGCATAGCACATACACTGGCTCAGTAGGAACCCTAGAAATGATACCTCTCTCTGACTCGCACATATAGTAAAAGGGATGCCTAACTTGACACTACCTGTTTCCAAACATGTATAGGGAGTGCAGTATGTGCATCCAACATAGGCAGCCCTGCAGCACCACCTGAGGCATGATTGCCATGTGTTAAGTAATATAAAGCAGTGCTAAACAGCTTTCACCACCATTTAGTATATGTAAAGCAATTGCACACACTAACACTAGCATGACTGTGGTCAATGTTGAGCAATATTGGGCAACGTTCTGCAATGTTGGTTAATGTTGAGCAATGTTGGACAAGCCTGGTCTATGTTGGGCATAGCTGAACAAAAGCCAACATGCTCATATTTGCTCTACTGGCCCTTAAGCAGTCTGGTCTGCTCAGTATGAAAATATAAAGCAGTGACAGGCCTCGAACCCAGGATACTGTGCACTACAGTCATAGTACTGAACCACTAAACCATGCCAGTATTGCACTGGTCAGCCTGCATGAAGAAATGTTGATAAGTCTATGCATTGTATCGCATGGAAACCCTGCAGGCACAGCATAATCCCTGTTGAGTTATGACACAAAGGTGAGCCCTGCAGTAAGAATAGAACCTGATTTTCAACACACATATAGTATAATTGTTAATATTGGTCATGTTCACACACATCAACAAATGTAGTGGACTTCAGACAGCAACATACTGAAAGGTCACACTGGGCATGCTCAGACACTTGAATAAATGAGACAAATGTCAGGCAACAAAACACTGAAAGGACAGACTGGGCATGCTCACACACTTAGGCCATGTCTGAGTATAGCAGTGGGCCACACATATCCGGCAGTTGCATGTGTTAACACAGGAACCTCTCAGTATTCACCAATCCACCATGTGCACACAGTTATATGACAACAGACACATATATAATATATTGGATCCCTGTCATAATAAAATATGTTCTGCAGATACTTAGGTTGTTCGTAGAAAGTGTGAAAGCATAGAAGAGAAAAAGCCTGCAATGATTATCATCAATAAACAATGTGCATCCCGAACATTACCATAGGTGCATAGGTTGATACCAGCCTATCTGCCCTAGGGCATGAAAAAGCCTAGCCAGAGTGTGTTTGGCTTTCACAGCCCTGTTAGATTAGTAGACTGTGCCTGTGAATAGTAGGTCACACAAGATAGGCCTTTTACGTTTAGTTTATTGTGCCTCTGTCCAGCAGGGATCCAGAAGAGATTCCAGGGGTAAACATACGATCACCCATCTACTCATCAATATGTCTCCTGTAGGGGGTCAGTGGGGGGCTCAGCCTATGCGGGACTGGGATCCCATTCCAGAGTAAGGGGAGCATCTGGGATAGAAATGTGTCCCTCCAGCATGTCCTATAAATATCTGTGCTGAGGTGTAAGTCCCTGGAGTGTGTAGCTCTAAGTGATCCGGATATCCTGAGGTGGAGCATGTCCATTAATTCTGTGTTGGACATGGCTGTAAACAACAGGCACAGATCGCATCCGAGTAGGTGGTAAGCGACTGAGTAAAGCTGGAGTTACTTTAGATAAACTGCACAGGGCATCTGTGTGAGTCCCTAGATCCACTTGGTGAGGTACTTTTGTGGCCAATACAGTTGCTGCAAGTGTCGGGTAAGGTACATCCCAAATGGGGCATTGTATCCAATCATGGGCCTCATGAGTATAGGGGCACAATTACTTTACTTGATCTAGATGTGAAACCTGTTGGGATAGGGAGGGCTATATAGAATGTCTGTCTAACTACTATGGCAATGCGATTGTCAAAGGCAAGATTACAAACTACTCGTGTCCCCATATCCCTAACAATTTCTACCATACTTAATGTATTAACACCTATGTGGTAATGTGTGGGCACTATGTTATTCCCAAAGGGGATGACTATGCATTTAATGGCATTCAGCTGTAGGCCATGGCACAGGCACCAGTTATCCATCTCTGTGAGATCCTTTTGGAGGATGCTTGTGCTAGCTGGAGAGTCAAATATGGCACCCAGTTTGCAGTCATCTGCGAACATGGTCAGCCGTATTCCTCCTGTGTTAGCCTATACATCAGAGGAATATATACTGAACAAGAGAGGTGCCAGGACTGAGCCTTGTGGGATGCCACGTGTAACTGGTGTAGAGTTAGACATGGCACGTGCAATACATACCATGTGGGTGCTATCCCTGATCCACTTAGCAATCCATCTTGTGACATATGTGGTGATATCTAAGCTGGTGAGCTTATGTATGATGCCCGAGTGGGGTATTGTTATGAAGGTTTTTGCGAGGTCCAGGTAGGCTGTGTGGACTTCCTTCCCTATGTCTATGGACCTGGTAACTGCTTAAAGAAGTCGACCATGTGCAAGAGGCAAGATCTGCCCACAACAAAGCCGAATTGTGTAGGATCCAGTGTCTGTAGGTTCCCGATGTCTGTGTGTATGAGTTCCATGATGATACGCTCCATAGCTTTGCAGACCAGGCTAGATAGGCTTATAGGGCGATAGTGTCCCGGGTCTGTTGTGGCACCACCTTTGTGGAGTGGGACCACTGTTGCTGTACGCCATTCCTTGGGTACATATCCTGTAGTAAGTCTGATATTAAACAGTGACTTCATTTGAAGGTTACGTTCATCATGAAGCTTGTGTAAGATGCAGGCTGGGACACCGTCCGGTCACATTGATGCTGTGTTGTCTGCTTTGGAGAGGGCAGCACTCACCTGATCATCTGTGATGTCAGGGAGGCTACACTCTGTTGGGATGGACATTTGCTCATTAGGGGGGATGAGGGGTGACATTTGCACTGAACCTGTTTGCCAGGATGATGGCAATGTCTGTGGGTTCAGTGTATGTATTGTCATTTTGCAGTAACACACAGCATATGTGGGAGGTGGCACCCAGGTTCATGACATAACTAAAGAAGGCCTTGTGATTGTCCTTAGTGTATGGTGCAATTTATCTTTTGAAGCGGGTCTTAGATGAATTCATTAGTGAACGTAGCTACTTGCTAGTACTGATCAGAGATGGCTTCCCTTATTGGGATTGTGCTCTATCATGTAGTAGCCCCCTCCTTTTGTTGTATAGCTTATTTATGGCCGGAGTCCACCAGTCAGGTCCCCTGCCTTTGGAGGAGTGAGTCTTGTTCTTATTTGGGATAGCACGATCCATGCATTCCAGTAGGTGTCAATAGAATGTGTTTGTAAAGGATTCAGTGGTCTGAGCCATATTTACCTCTGTCCCAGAGTCTTTGAAGGATACCACTTTGGTTTAGAGAAGTGTGACATTTGCTGTTGGTAAGTACTTCACCGAGAGAACCTAGGATGGGGATGGGGACGGGATATGGATGTCCAGTGAGATAAATGTATGGTCTGACCTTACCAATGAGGGGCATATCTCTGGTGTGGAACACCCATGTTGGTGATGATCAGGTCCAATATGTTTTCCCCTCTTGTGGGTGTGGTGACCAGTTGTGACATAGCATTTGGGTTTAGAAATTCTAGCAACCGTTGGGCAAGGGTGTTGTGGCTTGAGTAGTATTCCCAGTCAATGTTTCTGTAGTTGAAGTCACCCCATATAATGGTGTTTGTAGAGACCGTCATATCCTCCAGTGTTCCCAGGAAAGCTGAGTGGGGTTCCTGAGTTCAGGAGGATTGTATGTAGCAGGCTACAAACTGAAAGGCAGTTTTGCCCACTGTTAGTTGCACATGTATGGTCTCTGATGCTTTCTGCAGTGCTACTAATCTGGAGGTGTGTGTATCTGTGATGTATATGGATACTCCCCCTAAATTTGTTGGTCGGTCCAAGTCTTGTGGCCGAAAAGCATGGTATGAAGTATAACCTGGTAGTGCTGGTGTGCATTTGGGAGCCTAAACCAGGTATCGACATTCTCCATACTGAGGAGAGTCTTGAGTGCGTGCATTCTGAGGTCTAGACATCTGGTGTTGTGCAGCATTACCCGTACTTTCTTTTTCCTTGTATTGTCCGTGGAGGTAGGTTTGTCATTTGAGCCTTGCCCGAAAAAGGCACTGTGGGGTTGGCAACAGCCTTAGCCAGTATTCAAAAGTCCAGGGGTGACAGGTGCAAGCTGTCCATAGGGAAGCTACGTGGCATGTCGAGCATGTCATCCCAGGCTGACAGATACTGGATCCCCTTTGAATGACGCCAATATATTAGCCAACTGTTACAATTGATCAGCTTGTCTGTATACTGTGCCATCATTCTTGGTGAGGGTAAGATGCTACACAAGGTCAGGGTCATACGGCCTGGGTTACATGATCAGAGAGCTCCTCTATGTCCCTTGTCATGTAGTCCAGGGAGGAACATCTGAGGTAATTCACACCGGCATGGACAATGATGGAGCCAAATTTGTACTTGCTTTGGAGTGACCTGAGTGCATGTTTAATGTGGCGCCACCCGACAGACAGCTCAATGTGTCCTTCTCCTTGTTCAGCCTGGTGAGTATGATGTCAGTGTGTCTGACAATAGAGTAATCTATTACAAGTGTATTAGGTGTGTTTTTAGCCCTAAGCGCAGTGACTGTGTGGCACACTGACTTTGTGAACTATGTGATATGTGGGTAATGTCGTGGGGTAGCAGTTGTCTGGGCGTCTGCTTAGGAGGTCTCTGCTGCTTAGGCAGATATTATTTAGACCCTCTGAGTATGTATTTGTGTGGTAATGTATTTTGTTTGCTGTCACTATAGGTCTATGTGAGACTGGAGTTGTGGTGTGTGTGTGGTTACCTTCACCACCTGATAGACTGTGCTGGTCATGGGTCGAGAGAGCTCAGCCTCCCGTTTACTATATAGTTGCATCTCCCACATATATCTGAGTTTGTTGGGAGGAGGTGAGGGTTGTCTGTGTACATAAGGCAGGTGTAACATTGTCTCAAAAGTCCCATATTCACCAGCTGGACTGGAGAGTACACACGAAACCAACTGTTGGACATGCCAGGATATTATGATGACATACTCTCTGTTGACTGATCAAAAGGGATCAGTAGGGTGTTAAGTGTATAAAAGAGTATAACAGGGGTTTAGTGCTCAGGTTTGTTGGTGTTTTGGAAAGATTATCTGTGAAGGAGTCCAGACAGAACCATGACACTTCCTTCAGCGATGTCATACACAGCAATGTACACTCATATATGTCCTGAGTCAGGGCCAACTGTACCTGACTGACAATGTCGACATCCTGTCAGACAGGCCCATACATACATACCCTCCTCCCACTGACAAATGTCCCTATTATCATACCAGGAGATATCACATGTAGAATGGGTACACAGCTCCTTCAAAAGCCGAAAACATGGCATCAGTTGGATGATGTTGCTTTCCTATATGTGTCATAAGTGAACTACAGAACAAACAGACCCTGCACTTGAACAGTCTGTTGAGCCACACCCTCTCTACAGGATCTGAAACTGTTGAATGTGTTACAGCAACATATGGCACACCCCACAAGTGTTGGTGCACAACAGACCATGGGAACTATAGTCCTATAAGCCTATGACATCTGATCTGCAAGGCCATTGAGTCCATCATGATTGAAGTCATAAATAGAGCTATTGGAAGCTGACAAACACACAGCCCTGCCAACTGTGGTATGATCATGGGCAGATCATGGTTCCCAAACCTGCTAGACTGTTTGCAAGGCAGCCACCCAGGACACACATCACTGAAGGGAGCTACACACGTCCCACATAGACTCTGAATAGCCCTTTATCAACATCACAGACACATGTTGTATCCACAAAATCAACAACCTGTGCATACATATGTATTGTCATATGAAGGAATGGCAATTTCTCCACAGAGAGATCACACAAGCTAAGAATTGTGGATTCCTGTTCAAGCTGTTAACACCTGCTGACCCACATGGTTCATTCCTGGGATTGCATAAAACAAAGTGCACACACATTACCATGTCCAGTCTGATGATGTCAGCATCCTACAAATATAGCAGGAGAAAATGAAGCACCCAGTAAAGCATATAGCGCGTTGTGTTAATGCGTACCTCTGTAGTATCATAGCATAGTTAGGTAGGGGATTGAATCCTGCAATTGCTCTGTGTGTGGGGGTGTGTGTGTGATTTCCTGTGAGAAGAGTGCCCTTTTTGGAGACTAGGAAAACACATTACAAGAGGTAGATTCTCCTTTGGCAAGTCTGATGATGTCAGCATCCTACAAATATAGCAGGAGAAAAGAAAGCCCCCAGTAAAGCATATAGCGCATCGTGTTAATGCGGATCACTCTAGTATCATAACATAGTTAGGTAGGGGTTTGACTCCTGCAATTGTTGTGTGTGTGTGTGTGTGTGTGTGTGTGTGTGTGTGTGTGTGTGTGTGTGTGTGTGAGAGAGACACTGTTGGTCAATGTGTTGTGGGTTTTGCTTTTACAACTGTATGACATTTCAGTAAAACAACAGTATGTGCATTGCACACTTCAGGTATCTGTGTGGCACATGCATATATGTACACGTGACCTCAATTGTTATCTGTGTGGTGAATACATATATGTACATGTGACCTCAATTATTCATAGGTGTGAAGCCTGCTTTCTACACGAATACATCTGTTACCATTGACAGTCTGTGCTGCCGCTTCTCAGACCGTAGGTCACATATGTATGTATGTGGCAAGGACAGCCACTGTAGTGATCTGTGGCCTAGGTCATCTGTGTCACACACACCCATGACAGTTTCTATAGAATAGTGTGAGTGAGGGTTCATGCCTGGGGTATATGTTAGACATGTTCAAACACAACACAGTCTGTCAATAATTGCCATTCATTACAGGTGTACAACACCTCCGTGGATATGCATACAGACCCCTTCATGCTTATGTGATGCACTGGGGGACATCAGCATACCTTTGGAAATGTGAATACCAATGGACAGATAACATAACATGTGGCTGTATGTACACATCGGTACCCCTGCTACATGTTGTGGGCTACTAACAATGTGGTACTGTCAGGATACTATGTATTGTAAATGTGGATGACTATGCTATAGTTGGCTTATAGCTTTACAGCATGGGTTTGACAACAGGTATATGTCTGTATGATACCCTTGTGGAGGATAAGTGTCTCATCCAGAGAATGCATTGTAGGCCACTGTATGCATTACCTGATCTGGACGAAGATATCCCTAGTGTGTTTGCTTGTACCTGGGATGGCGACATGCCAAACAGGAGTGGTCCCAAGAATGGGTGGCAGGCAATACTACTGGTTACTGGTATAGTATAGTATAGTACCAGAAGGACTCAAATGCTACTGTGTATCCTACATCTGTGTGTCAGTTGTAAAGACATCAGCTAATGATTGGATAAAATCAGGCTGTTGAGGTTATGTATACTACCATATTGCAAAACAATGACCGATATAAACAGTATCACCCACAGCATAGTGTCAAACCATGTCATACGCACATGTGTACCCAAGTCGTAACATTTGTGTTGTAAAATGCATACTGGCCACCAATAGGAAATATGAAGTGTCAACACTGTGTAATACAGGGCATGTCACCCTTCCCATGTGTCCACTATGCACATACATGCAGATGGTACACCTCCACCATGTTCACAAATGTATACCTGCAAATCTGTACTGCACACATCACACATGTACCATCCACTCACCAACACATGCTGCCAGTACCGCACACATCAGCCAAGTGGCACATGGGCGGACAATACAGTATTGGAATTAACATTGGTGTAAACAATACTACATTGATAATCATAGCTTTAATGCATCATGCCTGCTCAGATATACCTACAGGGATATCAGTACATCTTGCTGTTGACAACATACTAACATTGCTACACTGCTATTAGGTCACCCTGTGCATCAGCACCATGTAAGCCTGTTCCTGCATCATTGTCACAGATGACAGGAGGTGGCACAGTTTCATCATATGCACAGGGTGTGATATTGGTTTTGCCAGAGCCTGACAATGACCCATCCAATCGACATGTGAGTGTGTGTGTGTGTGTGTGTGTGTGTGTGTGTGTGTGTGTGTGTGTGTGTGTGTGTGAGGGACAACAATACAGTATGGGTCAATGTTGGTGTAATGTGTGTGTATATGTGTTAGCCCTAGGTGTTTGGTTTATGTGTGTGTGTCTGCATGCAGACAGTTCCACCTTGTGGCTGCCACATACGGGAGATTGTGGGACAGCCATGGACTGTACCTGCCAGGCTGTACAGATCACTGTCTCTGGCCATGGACACAGTACCTGTGCCTGCCAGGGGTGCCACGGGCAGTATCGGGTACCAAGCCAGACTGGGTGCTATCATTAGAGGCAGAGGGATGTCGACTGGACCCATGTCCCTGCTGGGACTGGCCAGAGCCACGTGCACGTGGTCGTCTAGGACGGTCTATTGACAGCCCAGCCCCAACATTGCTGGGGCTGGTACTGCCACTACGGGAGCGGCTGGGACTTGTGTGTCATCCACGACGAGTGCCAGCTGATGATGTTGCTGGCATATGTCCACGTCAATGTCTCAGCCATCCTGCACTGTCCTGGCACATGGACATTACATTGCGGAGGACATCTAGTGTCTCCCCCCAACATCTATCAATGACCTCAGTGTAATTACGGATGGCACCGGCAAGGTCATGGATACTGTCATTGATAGCGGTGTTGTGAGCCCTCTGTGCCCTTAGTCCCTGCCTGGTGTACCGTTCCATACATGCCTGTGCCTGCATTACAGACTGGAACATAGCTGAGGTTGTGAGACCTGTGGGGGCATATCTGCCAGGGGCATTACGACCAGCAGTGCTCCCACGAGCACCCCTGGACATATGACTATGTGATACCATTCCAGGTGTCTGGGTATGGCTGCTGTGTGGGGTTGCATGTGCCATAGATACCACACTATCCTGGTCAATGCCTACTGTATGCTGTTCCGCTGCTAAGGCCATTGGTGTTGAGGGATATATCGGCAGTATGAATGTGCGCATAGATGGGGTGGACAGCTGAGTATTGTCGATTGGCGGACCAACGACAGACCCTAACAAACCTGCCTGTGCCACTACACATGTGTCATCATGCCCACTATTTGTGACAGTGACCTCAGGTTCCCTGCTGCACTCAACCAATACCTAAGCACCGTGAGAGGAAGACAGGAAACACACTTCACAATCTGTACAGGATGTTAGCATACATGCACACATGCACACATGCACCACACATGTACACATGCACACATGAACACATGCACACATGCACAAATGCACACATATACACATGAACACATGAACACATGCACACATGCACACGTGCACACATACATTACTCAGTCAAGTTGGCACACACACACACCAACAGCAATGCAGAACATATCCATTTGTGGTTGATGGTGCAGTACAGTATCACAAGCCAAAGAGTCCTATCACATGTGTCAGCATGCAGGATATGTGTTGCTCAACAGCATGCAGTGCGAGTGTGGAGAGTCCTTGTTGATAACAGTATACATGTCTTTGATGCATGTGTATTGTTCAATGATTGGCCTCACCTTGGAACACAACATGTATATGGACACAACATTGCTGTGCAAGTCTGAAACCCTTTCCAATGTCCTGTGCACCATCACTCATAGGTATACATACCATGGCCAGATGCACACAACTATCAGGTGTATAGCTATGAATGCTATGTGTAGTACTGTAGTTACTGTAACTAGATGTAGTGTAGTACCATGAGCCATCATCAGGCAGCATCATGTGGTCACTCAAGGCCACTAATGTATGTCACACTGGCAACTATCTTGCTGTATCTGACCTGCACCACTTTGGATACATTAACCATTTCACAGCCAGTTGTTACATGGGTGTGTAAGGTGTTCTATAGGGAGCATTGCCTCACATGAATGTGTTGTGTGTTGAAGCATGTCACACCGCCCCATGATAGTCCTCTACCCCCAGGTATAGTATGTGTGCTGTGTTATTGACATTTGGGATAGTGGAGTATGACCTTACAGCAGGTGTCTACATATGCCATGTGTATCAAATTAACACTAACTGCATATGACAAAGTGGTGTATGTTGTGTGCATGTGTATTGACTTTGCCTATACAATGTCCACTACAGTGTACCCCAATTGGTTGGGACACTCTGTGTATTACATGTGTTTGAGGCGGATACTCATGTTACTGGGATGTGCATAGTCCCACAGAGAACATGCAGAGCATGCATTATGTGTAGGTGTTTTACATGTGTATATGGCCTACAAGTCTCCTATGACATGCACATGTTATATGCTATATTAAATGTAGAACACTCACCAGCATGGGTGTGCTGTCTTGCTATCACACCAGAGGGACCTACAAGGATATGAGACAGTTTGTCAGTGTCAACAACTATGGCATTGCTGCAGTGTGTTTGCAATTCCACAGTAGTACAAGAGGTGACAGTCACAGGCATACAAATTATGTTCCAAATTATCAGTATTGCATGACACCAGGTTCCACATCTTCTGAATACACAGTACACATCTGGTAAATGCATGTTCTAACAATTGATCTAACAGTAGTCTACAGATATGCCATGTTATCTGCACGCTCTGTATATATATGTGCTGGGTGACTTCGGCCTCCATGATGACACATGTCTGTTGTACTGGTTGGCCAGGAGCCACCATGCTGAGGAGCAGCTCTTCTACTCTGGTGAGCGGGGGATGTGTTGTTGCACCACCACCTGTGGCAAGCTGTTGTCTGTGGACATCGGAGGCATGCTGCCGGACATGTCTGATTAAATCACTGCAGTGATGGTGTACCTGCTCATAAGTCCAGTTATGTATGCCTACATCATTCACCCGATGGACAACATCCTGCCACAGTGCAGTGCATCCATGCTGGTCCTGGCTAGATCTGGAGAACAGCAGGTTGTAATGCTGTACCAGGGCATCAAAGATGACCTCCTCCTCCTTAGGGGAATAGGCAGGCTTCCTGTTCTGAGACATACTCCTGGAAGACAATAAAACAGTAATTGTGAGCAAGTCATGTGGCACACTTAACATGCTAAAGTACAGACATCAATTAAATGCCATATATAGCAACCTATTGGCTGTCAGTAGATACACACCTTTAATACCACATAGGACTGCTCAGCCCACAACTGCCTGACAGTGCCTGGCACATACTATTTATTTGCAGTTGGTTTACCAGGATAGTCCATTGGGCCTAAAAGAACCCGTTTTCAATGGAGTCCTGGGGAGAAAAGCTCCAAAAAACAGACATACAGAATAGGTACATACACTTGAAAAAGCTCTTAAAGCAAACTAACAGACAAGGTGTAAACAATAGAGCCAAGATACTTATACAAATGTAAAAGAGAATACAGTCATTGCTTATGCATTTGAGGTACATTCAATAATGCAATCTTATTAAATGAAGTACAATAAATGAGAGGTGTGTTAGGGCTTTAAAGAGGTAGGATTGTTTTGTTGTATAGTGTGGTTAGATTTGAAGGAAGTAATAAATATGTAGGCTTTGTTGAGTAGGAAGTGAATGAATGGAGGATGAAGAGTTCCATATTTTTATGATGGATGGGAACAAGAGCATCCCCATTGGGATGTAAGATGTGTATGAAGAGATTTTTTGAACATATAAAGATTAGAGATGGTACGAATGGATGGTGGGAGTGAGTTCCAAAGACGAGCTAGGTTAAAGGATAGTAGGTTTTTGCCTGGGGGGCGTGTTGGTTTAAGTATTTCTAATAGGTTTTGATTGTTTGACCTTGTCAGGTAGGTGAAACTTAAAAGCAGAAGACAGGGAGGGACAAAGAGAGGGGTTGTTAATGAGCTTATGGGCTAGGGTAAGCTGAATGTAATTGAGCTGATGTGGAAGTTCAAGCCAATGCAGTTTTTGGAGAGAGGAACAGTGGTGGGTGGATGACCTGTGGCCGTTGGCGAACTTGGCGATTTTGTTGTAGCAAGAGGAAAGTTGTTTCCTTAGAGAGGACTGAATATTAGTTAGGAGAGGTGATCTGTAGAGGAGGGAGGGAATAAGAAAGGAAGAAGAGAGAGCAATTTTAGAGGTCTTTGTGAGGTATTGATTTTGACGGTAGAGCATACCCAGCTTTTGGTGTTTTTTTTTTAATATTTAGCTGTAGGTGGGAGTTGAAATTAAGCTGGTTATCAATTTGAACACCAAGTAACTTAGTTTCAGATACCAGTTTTAGGATTGAGTTGTTTTGACTAGTAATCAATAATTTGTTTGTATCGAAGGGAGTAGTTTTAGAGGGAGTAAATATCATGAGTTTAGTTTTGGAGGCGTTGGGAGCAAGGTGGTTTATTTTCATCCAATGCTCAGTAATTGAGAAAGCTTCTTGTGTGAGCTTTAGAAGCTCAGGGGTAGATGTGGCAGAGCAGATAATGGTAGAATTGTCAGCATATTGGATGATGTTAGAGAATGGGATAGATTTATGAAAATCGTTTATAAATATGTTAAAGAGAAGAGGACCAAGTATGGAGCCTTGGGGAACTCCGGTGGGGGTACTAAGAAAGGAGGAAGTGGCCTTTTTCCATTTTACAGCTTGGTGTCTGTTAGATAGGTAGCTGGAGAACCAGTTCACAGAGGAGGAAGAAAGGTTAAGTTTGGAAAGTTTAGTTAATAGCAGACTGTGTGAAATGGTATCAAAAGCCTTAGAGAGGTCAAGTAGTAGGGTAGAGACAATATGGCTGGAATCACGTGCTTTATTTATGGTTTCAAGATAGGAGAGGAGGGCTGTCATGGTGCTATGATTTGGCCTAAAGCCATGTTGTGTAGGTGTAAGAAGGTTATTGTCTAAAAGATGTGGTAGTAGTTGAAGTTGGACACATTTTTCAAGTAGCTTAGAAATGGGGGACAGGATAGCAATGGGGCGGAAGTTGTTAACACTGCAGTTATTACCGCCTTTATGAAGGGGGATGATAAAGGCTTGTTTCCATAGTTGGGGCACTGTACATTCCAGGATTGAGCGGTTGATGTGAATGCCTATGGGATAGGCAATTGCTTCAGCAGCAATGCTTAGGAAGTATGAGGGGATATTATTGGGTGCATTAGTGCCGGGCTTCAATTTTTGAAGGAGTTTCTTTATTGTAGAAATGGGTATAGGTTTTAGTGAGAATGGAGCAGAGTGGAGAGTGAAAGTATTTGATGTTGGTGAGGATGATGAGGAAGTTAGAGTGGGAGAAGAGTTATGGGATATAGTTTGAGTAGATGGGAATGGGGAAGGAAGATAAGTGCTTGGTGAACTTTTGGCAGGAGAGTGTGAGGGGGTATTGGATGGTAGGGTAGAAGTAGGAAAAGAGGAAGTTAGTTTGCTAATAGAATCAATGAAGAAGGAGTTTAATTGAGTAGCCAAGTCTAAATCTGGGGCATTTGGGTCAGGGGTAGGGGTGTGTGGTCTGCTGGGGTTGAGGAGGGTAGAGATTCCTTTCCAGAATTTCTGTGGATTTGTTTTATAATTGTTTTGAAGGGTAAAGAAGTAATTTTGTCTGTCAGAGATAGTAAGCTTTTTTACTTTATTTCGCAGGGTTCTGTATTCAATGTGGGAATCAGGGGTCTTTCTTTTCTGATAAAATACCCAGGCTTTATCTCTAAGGTGCATGGTTGCTAATGTATTTTTGGTAAGCCATGGGGCAGAATTATTTTTTATTCGTTTTGTCCTTGGGGGGGGCTTGGGAATCTAGTATTTTTAAGAATATAGAGTTAAAGTGGGAAACTGCATCTTCTAAGGATAATGTCCTTAGAGTGTTCCAGTTTATTGCTTTTAGAGAATCTGAAAAGGTTGTTGTGTTGAAATTTTTGTGGTTGCGGGTAGTAATATAATTGTGTAGGTGGTGAGAGATACAGGGGAGTCGGTAAGTGAAGATGGGCATATGATCACTTAGAGCATCGGGAAGAGTACCACTGTCAGAGTGATAGTGGGGGTGTGAGACTAGGATCCAGTCTAGTATACTACCACAGGAAAGGTTTTTAGAAGGATGTGTTACTTTGTTGATTAGTTGGGAAAAATTATATAGGTTGATGTTAAGGGGGTTGGTTGGAGATTGAATGGAGGTCCAGTTGATATTTACATCACCTAAGATTATGGTTTCATTACTAATGTTGCTGGAGAGCCAGGAGAGGATATCTTCTAATGTAGAGATATTGTCACCTGCGGGGATATAGAGGGATGCAAGACATATCTGTTTATGCTTATTGATTTGTAGGAGAGTGGGGAGTAATTCAGCATTGTTGAAGTGTGGAATAGGTTTGTCATAGGGAGTAATTAACAAGGAAGTTGAAAATAGAAGAGCTACACCACCGCCTTTTTTGTGGGACCTGTCTTTTCTAATGATAGAGTAGTTAGGTGGAATTATTTATTGCTATATTCCAAAACATGTTCTGCACAGCAACAAAGTGGAACCATTATGTAAGATTATACAACAGTACATGGCACACTCTATGTGACACAATGCACCACCTAGCCACAGGGGGTGTGTACGAAGCTAATGCATGCAGACATTTGTCATCCATTGAAATTAATGTAAATTACAGTTTAAGTACTATCAGTACACCACACTACTTTTTGATAGCAAACCCCTCAGTAACAAATGTGCACATTCATCACTATAGGTGGCATACTGCTGTAATACACTACACATGTTGCTAGATATGCACATATATCCTGTGACACACATACCACCAAGGCCATGTTACAGGCATACCCGCACACACATCAGACATACCTACAGAACACAAAGGTATGGCAACGCAGATTAGTTTTACCTGTGTAACATACAGTACTGTGTGTCAGCACCTACAAAACCTCATGCCTGAGGTTTGTAATGTGTGAGGACTACAGGTAACAAACAAAACAGTGTGTCCAAACAATGTGGATATAAACCATACTGTGCTGTTTAGGCCTACAGCTTCAGGTAGTACTACTGTTCATACAAGATTTGTATTCCCTAGTGTTAACAATCAATAAGCATACATGTACAGCTTAAGCCTACAATGGCACAGTCTGGTTAACACCTATGTCACACCGTATGCGTTACTGCTTTTCCTGCCTAGCAATAGCATACATATCTTTTGCTGGGATTTGAGCTACAACACTACATACCATGATATACACAGTTTCCCACTAGGCTATCACACATATACACAACTTTGACACAACACTACATACCATGATATACACAGTTTCCCACTAGGTTATCACACATATACACAACTTTGACACAACACTACATACCATGATATACACAGTTTCCCACTAGGCTATCACACATATACACAACTTTGACACATTTGCCTACACATTCACCATCACACCCAGTCAACCTCACATAGCAAGTAATGCAACAAGTACATGCGTGTGTATCGGGTCCTAGGTAGCTAATAGGCTATTATCCCTAGGGCCTATGGAAGCCTAGCCATATGGTACCCAGCCCTTCAACACCCATGTAATGTAGGTTCATGTGCCCCTGTCATGCAGAACCACAGTGGTGACTCCCAGGTTGTGTTTCCTAACTCACACCCACTCATCATGATTATTCATGACAACTGCTATTGAGGACCTTCATTTGCTATTGATAGGTGGTTAGCTCCAGAGTATGGTATGTGTCTGAGATGATAATGTACCACTCCAGCATATTCTGCTTTTTTACGTTACAGGGTTTAGATCAGTACAGTGTGTAGCTTGTATGGAGTTTAATCTGTATATATGGAGCATGTCCAACACCTGTGGGTTTGGCATAGCTTTGTATGTTAGGCAGAAGTTGCCTCTGGGTAGGCGGTATGTAACACAGTGTAGCTGTGGTCTTGTAAGACAGTCTGCATAGGGCATCTGTTTGAGTCTGGTAATACTCTTTGTGAGGTATGTGTCTGGCATCTACAGTCGCTGCGGATGTCTTCTGAGGTACATACCGACAGGGCCAATGTACTCTATGATTGGGTGTTATGACTGATGAGAACAGTGGAACACTGACCTCTTTTTCCATGGATTATACACCTTTTCTGATGACATGTGGACCGTACTCAGTTTACATGACTAGTGTGGCACTGTGATTATCAATAGGGACACTACTGTCCACCTTTGTCCCATAGTCTCTCATCACACTTTCAGTGTTGAGTAGACTACTACCTATGTGGTAGTTCATGGGTACAGGGTTTTTAACAAGAGGGATGGCAATACGTTTACAACATTGAGCTTGGGCGTACATATGAACATCCATTGGTGTACATATAGATATACATATAGGCACATATACAGTCCACCTTTCATGGTGGGAATATCAATTATGCAAAGGTTGAGAGGGATGCAGTTATGTAATGATATTGCACAGTCTTGTGCAGAATGCATGGAAGGTAGTCTCAGCCCCTGTACCTTTAGCAGGACCCCCTATCTGGAAGACTAAAACCTGAGGAATCATGCCCATGGCGTTTAAACGCCACATGTCATTTGCCAGCACTGTATGCTGTCTTGTTTGCCACACACTACCACCTACATATAAAAATGCACATAACAACCTGCAACAACATATAATTGTCCACCCTTCACAAACAGTTGCAGTATGTCCCTTGCTCTATGCACATGTTCAGATGCTAATTTATCAGACACATACATATCTCTCCATATGTGTGTGCCATACACACACAGGGTCCACACTATTGTAAGTCTGTACACCTCACGGATGACCTGTTGGGCCTTGCTACAACATGGACAGTTGTCACATGTGTGCATACAGTAATAGTTCAGGGAGTATATATAGCTGCAAATGCTAACATTACTATACTACCCTGGTACAGCAGTTGCCAATGCTAAGCTACAAATTATGTTACTATCATGCATGTCTTACTCTGTCACATCCAAGTTTATATAGGTGTCTGCACTACTCCCCCAAACTGCCTTTATATGCAGTACTGTACAGACCATAGATAACATGTTCAGATGTTCGACATATAATGCTGAGATACATATGTCACAGTTATGTCCACTGCACACAGTTACACACTAATTTGTCCATGGCAGTAGTCATGCATGGAATCACTGCATACATACCTACTGCTGCCACTTATGCATGTTTCTGAGTATGTACAGTACTATTCATAAACATCTACTACTTGCCGGTAACTACAAATCTGTCACATACCTGTTACTCACTGTCAGGTCCATCTGTGTATGCTTTTCAAGATTTTTTTTATTTATTAAGTAAAGTTTTGTACTTATTTGTTATTATTGGTTATTAATTAGTTTTTTTTTTCTTAATTAATATATTTAGGTTTTAAAGAAGTAAATATAATATTTACTTAAGTAAGGTTTCTTTATTAGGTAATAACGTTTGTCAGTAGTTGCTGACACGTGCAATGTAATGATTGCATGTGGGGATAGCAAGCACAATCTGCTTTTATAGGTATCTGCGCATGTGATGCCCTCTGAACCAATTGGTGCCCAGCATTTGGTAAATGCATGCAGCCTGCTGTATGGTAATTGCAGTACTCACTGTCATAGCAACCCAATGCTATAAATTGCTAAGGTATGTAGGCATAGCCCTTTCAGATTTTCAGAGTGGGGCCCATGCTTGTTTGCTGTGGACACTGTTGTGTAAGTCAGAAGATTGGTATACTTCTTATATCTGAAGCTAGAGGTGTAGATAGTGATGTACATGTTGTACTCAGGCCTGACTGTTGCCACTTGCAGTACAGAGCTATCAGTGTAGAGTTTAACTCTCACCCCTACAAATGCTTACACAACATTTATGTGACTATGTAGTTCCTTTTCTACTCATATAATTAACTGCCATACAAACGTAGTTATTGAGAAGTATTCTTTTGGCGCATTAACTGCTTGTGAACTGTTATACTGTGAATATTAATGTACTCACTTCTGCAGGGTTTGTGGTTTTATTGTTGACATTAGCACAGGGTTCACAGGACAACTGGACAATTCCAGTACTGTGTATGCCTACCTACATCTTTGGTAGACCCTAAACACACAAGTGTATTTAAAGTGTGGGGGGGTTGCTGACATACAGAGAGCATTATGTATTATTGTGTGAATGTTATCTTACTGGACTTAAAGGATTGGTGTGTACCTGTTGGTGTATCAAGGCAGGTGGTCTGTCTGCATAGTTCCCAACTGTGAACCTATCCAGATGGTAGTCAAATGTTACACTGTTATTCTTTGTCTGTGCAACCCACAGGTGTTTTCATCACTAGTACAATGGCATTGTTACAATCAGTTGCTACCAGTACATGGCTACATCCTTTGGTATTTCTGTGTTGTACTCCTACATAAGGGTATGCTTGTGGAAGTCCTACCACAGCTATTTGCAGAGTGTGTAACAGCAGGATAGCTGCTATGCCTGTGTGTTTGTGCCTCTGCCAGGCCTATGAAACACTCAGATACATCTTTGCATGTAGTCAGGGATAGGTAGTTAAATGTGAAGTACACCTTACACATAATAGAGACAGTAAGTCTAGACTTGTGTGAAGCAGTGCATATGGATTCGTACTCCTTTTATGAAGTACAAGCAGTGTCTACTGTTATTATTGTCAGTATTTATTGTGTAATACCCCACCTTTCTGACTGACGTCAGTACTTTTCAGAGGGATTCAGTGGGACACAGCTTAAATATGTTTCACAATCAGGGACATCCCTGTAAAGTAGTCACAGTAAGGTAGTATGGCCTCTGCCCTAATCAGATTTGCCACTGTTTGTCCTGCATTGATACTGTGTGGGGGTTGTAAAGTGCCTCTGTAACTTTATTTGCTGCTAGAAAGGCTGCTTCTCATATCACACTCATGTAATGCATTTCACAACGATTGCTGTAAAGATCCACAAAACAAGCTTTGTGTTATGGCCTTCCTATTTTTCCTTTACATTCAGTCATTGAAATGCATGATATATTTATTTGAGCACCAGGTTATTGTATATCTGCTGTGGCTTAGTGGTAATTCATGCAGTCTATTGTGTCAATGGCCTGGGGTTCGAGACTGGCCGAGGTATTTTATTTTGCTGCTGAGCAGAACAAGGGCCCAGACATTGAGTGACTAAGGCACTTTTAAGCAGTTGTAAGTGGGTTTGCGCGGGTTTGTGCAATGCTTAGTGATGCTTAGCTAAACGCACACATGCACACACTCGCTTAAACCCACTTACTACTGCTTAGAAGTGCTTACTCCAGCTAACCCCCGTGCTAATTTCTTTGAAAGAAAAGAAAATGGGGAGATAGGAAAGTGGTGAAAAAGGGGGCACAAAGAGGGAAAGACAGTAGGACAACAAGCTCGGGATGTGCAGGACGGGTGTAGATAAGGTCCATAGCTGCCCATTTCTTTACCAGCAACAGCTGTGCATATGCAATAAATTTGGAGTGAAATTTGAAACCTTCCACCCCTGGGAGAGGGGTGAGGACAACAAAGTATGTTGTACTGCCAATTATAATTATCAGTTTACATGTCCAGTGGACATGTGTGTGGAATGGGCAGCTATGTATGGGGTGTAATTTTTTTGTGGGTACAGATTGCCCTTTTTTTTTTTTTTTTCAGGTGAGAGTGGAAAGTGAGGTTGAGGAAGTAGGTATATTTGGGGAGGTAGGTTGGGGAGGTAAACAGACAAGACAAACAAGATGCATACAGGGGCGGTGTATGACACATGGGGTGGGTGAACACAATTGACAGGGACAGATGTTTGGAAATCGCAAGCCCATGAGCCCACAGATGTTAACAGTGGAACTGAGATCCCCACCCACGGGCAGTCACCACTGCACCTTCACAGCCCTGAGGGTGGCTGTGTTGGGGGCTGCGTAGGATGGGCAGGCTCACCTGTGAGATGCATCACTCTCGCCTCGAGCTGGCGTAGGGGATCAGTGACTGAACGCTGGCTCTCCCTACGCACCACAACCCGGACCCTTTGAAAAGTGACAGCTGGCCCTTCTCTGCCCATGCTTGCACGGGGGGACGAGCCCCATCCCCTGCAGCGCTTCCACCTGAAGGTGGCACAGGACCAATGGAGGAGGGAAGCCCAGGCTGGGCACTGGACCTGCTGGTGCCAGGTGCACTCGCCAGCTGAGGAGGGACAGGTGGGTCCGCTGGGACTGGCCTTCCCATACATTCTGTGATTAGATGTGTTTAATTACAACATAAACAACAGCATTCCAAATTAGTTGTAGCAGCATGCAGTAATATTCCCATTAACCCAACACACCAAGGTTCCAACAATTGAACAGCAAGCATAACACATGAATAATTTGAATGACAGTGGACATTCCAACAGCATGCAGGGATGATTGGTGGCAACAGGCCACCATGATTGTGGTGTTTGAACAGGGCACATGCATCAAAGTGAATGCAGATATTTATAGAACAATAGGACATATGTCCCAACAAATGTTTTGAGATTACACATACCCATTGAGTTGTGGAATTGCATTGTTTATGCAAATACAGAAGGATATAGAAAGAAACCTAAATTAACATCTTATAAGTACTTTTAGTCTACACTACATTCCTATTGACTGCAGGTATATATCCCCTACATGTATTATTACACTTGGCAACATGCATTAGGTTGTATAATGGGTTTGGCTAGTTCATTATATACCTGACCTATATCTGACATACTAACTGTCCAGGATGCAGATGTTACTGCTACATATTTATTGATTGTATTTATATTTCTTTATCTACATATCTGAATGTGTTCACATGACATTTTCAGTTAGATTTGTACAGAACCCTACATTTCGTATACCATTCTCATATTTCTAGAGATATAATTAGCAAGCTACTTGTGTGACAGATTTACTTATGCATGCCAGCCAGTAACTGACTGTTGAGGACTGTATATATGCTTCACAGCTACTAGCACTTCCATCAACCACTTTAGATGGGACTGCCCAACTGTGGGTTGCCAGCACTTATTAAAACAGTACTATTTGTATAATGCAAGGGTACAACAACATTTCAATGTAAGTGACACAGACACAGTCCAGGTTTTATACCTTTATTAATTACATTACACACTTTTCCACAGGCTCTCTCCTTTATTTGATATTACGGTGCATATGGAAGACATACTCAAGACATATTATACCTTTATTAATAGGTCAGAACACTCTTTTTCTGGCTAACTCACTTATTTTATATGACAGTAACTGCAGAGATATTATTCCAAACATATATTACCTTTCTTAATGGGTCACTACACTCTTTTCCTGGCTCTCTGACTTATTTTATATAACAGTACATGCAGAGGACTTTTTCAGGGCATTTTATGGCTGTATCATTGGGCTACAACACTTTCTTTCAGGCTCTTTCACCTATTTTATATAACAATATATGCAGAATAATCACTAATTGCCTGGTGGCGCAGCCTTAGCAGCCTATCTGCATAGGCTTGCTGATTTGCACCACGGACACCTGCAGCTGTGAAGAAAATGAAGGGATATTGAGACATACCTATCCGTTATAAAGAATCAATTAGCATTTCTTACATACTGCATTCCATGGCTACCTACTCGGAATTGGAGCATCTTGCATCCCACGGGCTTCCTGTATCCATTGGTTCAGTAGATCCTGCTTCCATCTCTTCAGGTTTGTATGGTGGTGATGGACCTGCTCACCAGTCTGAGTAACACCTGTGACACTGGTGAGGTCATGAGCTAACCGGTTCCAAGCCTCTGCCTTGTACTCCATCCCTAGGAACTGGCCCTGCAGGAGTCTTGACTCATGACGGCGGACAAGGAGCCAAACCATGTATTTCGACTCCTTGATGCCCCAACATTGAGCTCGGAAGCATGTACCCTCTCCAGCACCAGCCATTCTAACTGCAGATGGGAGCTACAATCAGTTATGGTGAGTATTCCCGCCTATGGGGCTTAAATATGCTGCATTTCCCGCACTTTTCTGTGATTGGCCATTTTTGAAATTTGAAATTTGAAATTTCTAGGCTGACTGCAGACCTGCTTAGTAATCTACCATTTATAAGTATATCTATGTTAACAGTGGCTGTTTATCCTAAGCTGTCATGGATTAGTGGTTCAGTACTTTGATTATGGTGCACAGAGACCTGGGTTCGAACCTTGTCATTGCATTTTGTTTTACTACTGTCCAGACAGGCTAGGGGGTGTGGCTGTGTTTAGGCAGCTTTGCTCTACGTTACTCCACGTTGCCCTACGGTGTGCTGGTTGGCATGGCGTGCACCTCTGCGCAAACCGATTGCACTATTTAGCTATGGGCAACTCTATTGCACTGGGTAAAGTGCTGCTGAACTATGGGCACCTATATTGCGCTGGGTAAAGCGCTGCTTAACTGTGGGCAATTATATATCAGGATCCTTTATAAATATATATCTTGTTCACTGATACATAGGCCATTTCACTGCTTTTTAGTAAAATTTTAATCATATATGTCGGGTATTATTTCATATACTAATTTAAAACATAAATA
This sequence comes from Protopterus annectens, assembly GCF_019279795.1. Classification (NCBI taxonomy): domain Eukaryota; kingdom Metazoa; phylum Chordata; order Ceratodontiformes; family Protopteridae; genus Protopterus; species Protopterus annectens. The sequence continues at coordinate 938,492,933 of NC_056745.1, forward strand.
GGAAGGGGAGTGGTGGGATTCGAACCATGAATGCCTCCTCTTTGTGTGAACGCTCTACCATTACACTATTGCTATTTGGTGTAATTTTCATAAACATTCCTTCTTATGCTCTTCCATGTCGGGATTGATAACTGCAGCTAAGCAATGGGCACACCCGCGCACGCACACACACACGCAAATACGAGCAGCTATATCGGGAATTAGAAAAAAATAAAATTAATGTTTTACTTTTTATAACTGTGCTGGCGGTTTACAATGTCAGGGAGTGTGGTGTTGGGTACATGGACATTTGAGCGGACTCGCTCTTGTGTGTTTACATTTTGCATTTCGGACACTTGCAGGGGTGTGGACATTTAGACTGCTCGGCAGTCGGACACGCCCCCTGCTTTGCTGCACAGTCTGTGTTAGACTTGCAGTTGAGTCAGCTTGCCCTCATGAATATTCATGGCATGCTGATGTCATACCGTTCAACTGCAGCCTCCAAGTAAGACTTATTTAGTCTTACACAGAGTTTTGTGAATCCGGAAGGCAAGTATTATGTTTTATGTTAATTAATCCCTAGTAGCTGCATACCATGAAGTGAGTCATTGTATTCATGACATGGGCACATGCAGCATGTATTTATTTCTAAACAAAATCTCACTAAGACAATATTTCTGAAACTTAAACAGGTTTCTACTTCTACCCTTCCATTTAATGAACTAATTCTTGCTTTAAGTAATATGCAAACTATAGCTTCTATAGCCTTTTTTCATTATAGTTTTAAATTAAACAATTATAAGAAATGATTAGTAATGAGGCTTGCAATTAAACTATAATTAACTTATGAATAATCATGAATACTAATCCGTTTCACAGTTTGAAGTCAAATGTACTTTCATTAACAGTAAGTAATCTATTAAAGACCCGTTTAATTGATACATTTGTAATGTTTTTAAATATTGCACACTTTATACTATTAACTTGCAGATTTCATAAATGTGAGGTAAAAGTAACTGTCCATCTCTTGATAAAGTCATAGAGAAGAAAGTATGCTTCTTTTGGTAGAATAATTTCTATTTGAACTACATTGATTTGTTTGTTGCAACACACTGTAACTGTTGGGTTATACAATTCAGTTATTTTGGTTGTTTTCTAATTGTTGAAATCTGTTATTAACTTCATTCAGTGCTTGTTAGCATGACAGAGCTCCATATCTGTAAATCACATTCAAGCTGGCATTCAGTTGTTTCAATGCTGGTCACTACATGGTGGTTTTCTAAGATAAAATTGTACACATTCCTAAATGTCTACTTCTACATTAATATTTTTACATATTTACCAAAAATGTCATCCAGTCAAAGTTATTTGATGAAATGTATTGTTACTTCCCAAGTAAGCTTCGGCATGCACATGACACCTATGAAAGTTGTTTTTTTATGGAGTCTGTCATTATTTCTAAAAGATTATTCAGCTTTCCTTTATTTATAACAAGCTAGCATAAAAAAAGACTCATGCTGTCATGCACTGTGTGCTACCTGATTTATTTATTTATGCATTTTTCACCGAGTATGCTGTCTGACAGAATATAACCAGTTTACTATACAGGCTTTGAAAGAAAAGCTCCAGAAGAAACACAGAAATGAAATTAAATAACAATGCAAAATCATGAACAAAATCCAAAATATTCAGATACACATTATATAACTATAGACCAATATCTTTAGTGCATGTACAATAAACAGAATAAAAGGAACAAAAAAGAAACTCACAAAAAGTTGTCAAAATCCTAATCAATTTATTAACTTATTCACCATGGATATCTATAGCCATGCAAGCATGCCAGCTAAAACCAATTAACTGAATGTATGAGAGTGGAGGGCCATGTGGTCACATAAATTCAAAAAGAGAAAAGATGCATATAATACAATGAGAAAATGGAAGAAGGACAGGGGCAGTAGTAAAAGGAGGGGACAGACTTACAGAACCAAGCAGGACAGGGAAAGGCCAGGACAATGACTCTAGTAAAAAGAGGTGACAGACTTCTAGAACCAAGCAGGACAGGGACAGGCCAGGACAAGGAGTCTAGGAAAAAGAGGTAATAGATTTATAGATCCAAGCAAAACAGGGATAGGCCAGGACAAGGACTCTAGTAAAAAGAGTTGACAGACTTCTAGAACCAAGCAGGACATGGAAAGGCCAGGAAAAGGACTCTAGTAAAAAGAGGTGACAGACTTCTAGAACCAAGCAGGACAGGCCAGGACAAGGACTCTAGTAAAAAGAGGTAATATACTTTTAGATTCAAACAGAACAGGGACAGGACAAGACAAGGACTGTAGTAAAAAGAGGTGACAGACTCATAGATCCAAGCAGGGCAGAGACAGAACCAGACACGAACTCTAGGAAAAGAGCTGACAGACTAGAAAAGGAATAAGCCAAGTCATTGCCAAAAGAAGTCAGAAGAAACTAAAATCAATGTGAAACTGAACTTTAAGAGAGACATTAGTTATGGTACAAGTAAAGTGGTTAGTTGAGTAGGTTAAGTAAAGAGTTGACGGTGAAACTAGAAAGAGAAAGGTTTGGTGATAGTGGAAGAAACTGAGTTGATGTCAGATGACTATGTTGTGGTGTCCTTAGTGTAACATAGGCTTTAATCAGATAAGCACAGTGTCATTTGTTTATTCAGCCCATGTTCAACCAGCAGAGTAACTGTCATATCACAAAATCTTAGACAAGTGACATGTTTACCTTTTATTGAAACTCTCTAACAAAATGATCTTATTCATGCAATATTCTGATGCGCTATGGTGTTCTATGTTTCACATTAATGTTCTGATGTTTATAAAATTATACTTCAGCAAGTGAGCTGAGGGTCATGCCTTTTTGAAATGTTTAATTCTAGAGTCTAGCTATCTAATGATACATATACATGCTTTTCCGACATTTCTTATGAAATTTCCTTTAAGGATTGAATGCTGGTGGATGTGCATAGTTATATTAGTACATGTATTCCAAATTAGGATGTTTGAAACATTTTTGAACTAATCAGGTGAGTGCACTGGGAATTTAAACTACAATAACTATTATAAATGGTGAGGTGTTTTTCTGCTAGAAGTTTGCATGAATAGTGGACGGTCTTATCTTGCTGGAAGGATCAGTCATTTAATACTTTTTTCAGCCTTGTAAGTCTAGTACGCAAGCTCTGTTTACAGTCCTAAACGTGGTGGCTACTTCTGTATTAATATTATTACATACTTACTGAAAAATATCCTCCAAGCAAAGTTTTTAAAGAAATGTACTGTCTTGTCATTTCCCAAGTAAGCTTTGGCACACACATATGATATTTCTGAAAGATGCTCTTTTTGGATTATGTCATGCTTTCTAAAAGATCATTTGGCTTTCTTTTATTTTTACCTAAGCTTAAAAAACAATTTAGTCCATTTAAGTCTTGTGTGCACACTCAACATTTACATTTGACAGTTTGTAAGCTACTTGGTGAAGAAATGCACAGATGATTCAAGTGGAAGCTCTACATGTTTTCATTTGCCATTTCTGGTAATTTATTAGTACTAGTATGGTCTGTGACAAATGTGCAGTCAGGGAGCAAGAACTGAATAGTTTATTTAAGAGACTAGCATTACAAATGATTGATGTTATAATGTGTTTGGTATTCTCATATTTGGTGTAAACTGACAGGAGATTATTTACTTCAAAAACTATTTCAGTTCTATTGTTGATGAATGTGCTTAATTAATGATCATGTAATACAACATACTGTCTTCAATTGTTGGACCATAACATTTTTCATCTAGCTAAACTGGAACATTTCTTACTGAAATTTGTCATTTCACAGCAAATGATTAACATGTTTTCCATTTAGTATCAAAGTAAATGTTTGCTGTTATATAAAGCTGTTTGTATCATTTCATATTACATTTATCTTACAGTTTTCTTCAATACTTATAAGAAAGTTATAAAACATTTCCCCTATAATATTGAGAAAATTTCTAATTTAAAGTGTTTGTCCAAATCAAGACTGGCTTGTAAAAACAGGGGCACATGGTAACCCTGCCTCTTTGTTTACTACTGTCTACAGTAGCAAGTGGCTACTTGTGCATTGAAGCATTGCATCTGCAATGAATATCATGAGACAAATCTATTTAAATACATTTCAGTAATGCTAGGCAGTAAAACAGAATTATGTTCCAACAGTTGACTCTCAGATCTATAGGAATTAGTTCTTTTGTAAGGATAATAACTTTGCATTTGACACTGTCATGCTGAAGGCCTAAAGCAACCTATTTATAGCATAGCAAACCAGACTAAGTACTAGACCATAATAGAAAACTGCTCTGTACTATAAAATGCCAAGGAATTAGAGACTACCCAGGGAACCAAGCGTGTAATTTACTATTTAAGCTAATAAGCACACAGTTGTACTAAATGTCATTTTCAGCTAAGTACTGTGCTCCTTATAAAAACTGTACAATATGCAAGGCTGCAGGTAATTCCTCCATAGTTAAATTAACTGGTATGGACTTTAGCAACACTAACCAGCTTAAAACCATGTTCTTGAAATAAGACTGTTTTCAATAACTGCAGTGACCCCCCCCATGTGAGTTAATGTCAATCAAATTTAATCAATTAAGATAGCCTGAGAGTTTTTCCTTTTCCAAAAGTAAAAAAAGAAGATACTAATAGAATTATTTGTTGTATTTATATGAGACAATAAATTAGATCTTATTAACAGAGGAGTAATATACAGGGAAAAAAAACAGAAGGTGGCCTAGCATTATTAAATCCAGTTGTACTTCTTACTTCACTACAGCTTCATTGGTACTAATTAAATAAAACTTTTATGACTCCGATTACATTGATATGCAATCCTTCATTATGCACACATCATCATTGATCAGATATTATGGAATAAATATGAAGAGATGTGAGAAGGTATTTAATACAGGAAGAATGAGAAAAGTTGTTAAAAGTTGTCAATGTTTTGAAGGACTTCTTGTATGGTGGTCAGGGGGTATTCAGTTGAAAAAAAGTGCTCTGATAGTTCACCTGCCTGAGTGCTATTTAATATCAGTTGCAAACAAAATAATAATTAATAGCAGGAGAACTAACCATGTCAACAGGGAAATCCAAAAACAAGAGAAAAATCCTGCAGAAAATAACAGTTGATCGGATTACTCCTGTGCAAGTGCAAAGACATCAGGAACTTGAGAAAGAAAGGCAGGAAGACAGAAAGGCAGTGGAAGAAATGAGAAAATGTGCTTTTCAGTTATTGGAAGCTAAGACTGACTAGAAAATATGGAGACATTCAAAATAAGTAGCACCTTTCAGGGCTATATAACAACAAATAAAACACCGCAGGAGATGCAGGAAGTACTCATGATTCACTCAGAGTCAATCATCAGTCTGCATGGATCTGAAGAAGAGCTGAAGGGGTGCATGGTGGATTTGAATTTGACTCAGGACAGAATAACAAAGAAATTAGCAGGACAGGTAGATAGATCAAGGAGACAAAACAGATGGAGGGGTAGCATTGCACATACTTCATGAAAAAATGTTTGTCTGATTGGAAAGATATCTCCAAAGATGATATCCACATAGACAGAGTGTACAAGGTGAATCTCTCTTGCAACACTTTCAGGAAAATATTAATGTCAATCCTGGTGAAGTTCCAGTCATAGTTACAAAAAGAAGCCATACGTGTAATACTCTAAAAAAAGATACAATATTCAAAAGAGGAGACAAGAGGGTCTGTGCTGATAATGAGTATTCAATTGGCCTGTCAATAAGAAAATGTAAAGTAACGCATCTAAGGTTTAAGTTGTTGTATCTGGCAATTTTGAGTGTTTTATCCCACAGGCCTAGAAATTTACTTGGAATTGAGGCAGTCACTGGGTGACTCTGAGAAGTGAATAGAGGAGCTACTGGAGAGAGGTGAGGTGGGATCGCTCGGCCCTTTCCAAAGGGAAAGATGATTCCCCAGGGTCAAAGTGGAAGAGGGTACCAATGAAACCCTTTACACTTTTTAAGGAAAAGGTGTTAGAAAAAATACATAAAGTGAAGGAGCATAATAAAGAAGCAATGGATGCATGGGCTCCGTAGCAACTGGTAATCATCAAGGAAAATAACTAGAAAGGCAAGCTGGCCAGGTGTGACTTGATGTTCCATTTCACAGTAAGATGAACTAGAAGGGAATGGCACTTGGACATTTCCTGTCTGTTTTAAAGATTGAAGTGACCAAAGAATGAAACAGATGTAAACTTGTGTTTAGATAATGCTCATTGTATTAAAGACTGACATTCTTGTTCCTTGTCACAGTTAGACTGACTGCCAAGCTAAGGACGGATTTGTAACAACAATAGAAGTGGCCTTGTGTTAATGGCATAATTTTAGCTTTCAGTGTTCATTATAACCCTGGGATTATGTGATATGTGGAAAATGAACAGATTTTATGACTATTACATTATTTTGATTCTCTCCCTCTTCCTGCATCTCTTTTTCTCTCGTGCATTGAATGGGTTTGGCCAGGATGGGCAACCGTGGAAATACATAGTTAACAAAAGTGAGAAGATATAAGAGGATAACTGCTTTAAGAAATTAATGCCTTGCCAAATTGAATGGTGTCCACAGTTGTGGATATAAGAATCTTAATAGCTTGTATTAGTCTACTTATAAAATACGGGATGAGTTTCTCCTCTAGCTTACTACAGGAGATTTTCACTGATCAGGCAATGTATGGAGGCATTAGGGCCTATTCCAGTGAATACCAAAATCCAGAGGAAACATTATTGTCTAATAGCATGTAAGTACAATGGAGGATCAGGTTAGCTAAACGAAGTTGAAGATCTTTGGCCATATCAGGTTATAGTTCATGAGTAGCTGAGAAGTGGTAGATACAACCTTAACTTAAATGATTTCAAAAGGAGGAGCCTGAGAAAACATTTTCAAAGGGAGATCCTCATTAGGGGTTAGAGAAATGTTTATAAGGATACAGAAAGTAAGAAATCGGGTGTATTTGACCTATCTTTGACTGGAAGAATCATTTTGGAGAGAAAAGGCTGTTTAATAGGGCAGGAATTACCATGTAAGTATGGCAATGCATTATTTACTTTAGATGACTAACCTTCAACCGCAACAAGATCTGAACATGATTATGGAGAGGAGAGGTCAAGCAGGGGGCTGAAATAGGGAAAACAAACAGAAAGAACAAAAAAAGTATAAATTCTGAAGAATATTTTATAATAGAAAGGAAGAATAGGTTTAGTGAAATTAATCCAGTAGAAGCCCTAAATGGGAGAAAGGCAAATGTAACTCTGAAGCTATGATCATTGACTGGAACAGAAGAAGGAGCAGAGCCTGATCCAGCACTAGGTGATCTAGGCCCATGCTGGTTGGAGTGGTCCAAATGTTGGTGGAAGGCCCCAGCTTTACTCTAAAAATAAAATGAAACAATATTCAGTAAAAAAAAACACTAGGACTTTTTGGGAGACCTTCCTTACCTTGCAACTTCTGTAAGCCCCAGAACCCCAGCATTAGGGCATTGTATTGACATAATCTGTAAAAGAGATTTAAATCTGGCAAAGTCTGCCAGGGAAATACAGAGCAACAGGATCCATCATAATGGATATGCAGAACAGTGATCTGTTCTGGTGAGTGCACAACTGCTCTTTACTCATTCCTTTACAGCAGAAATGTGTGTGCCTGTGTGTTTGTGAAACTTAATAATTAAGGGCAGACAAGTGGCTTAAAACTCCACAACAACTGCCAAGCCTTCTTTAATTTTTTTTTTTTGGTTAGTCACTAAAGATTACAGTCTGTCAATGTCATATGGCTGAAATGTTCTGAAATGGGTAGTTTTGTCATTATTGGTTCATACATTTTGTTTCATTCGCACTGGGTGTTGGTGTGCTGCAGTGGTGGAGGGTCCAGATCCATTACTCTGTCTAAGCCCAATTTTATCATGATCTGGCTCTGTGAAGGAGAACATGGATAGTCACCATGAAGAGGACATCAATCCTGAGTTAAATATTAACTAACACAATACACCAAAGGCGGATCAAAGGAGGACTTCCAGCAGATTCTGAATGAAGTAAGCCCCACAGAAGCTGTACTGACCGTTACACAGCCTATGATGAAAGAGGAAGAAGAATCCATTGAAGAAGTAAGAATAGCAATAAGGAAAATGAAGTCAGGAAAAACAGTAAGCTCAGATGCCATCACTTCAGATATAGTCAGGATGTTAGATGAGTCAAGGGAGAAATGGCTCCTGAGCGTACTCATAGCAGTATGGAGAGAACTGCATATCCCAGATGACTAGAGAATACGTATTCTAGTGTCAGCAAACAAGAACAAAGGGGAAATTCTGAGCTGTGCCATTCCAAAGTTATCAGATTCCAGTCACACTGCATGGAAGTGCTGGAGAAGGTGATGGATAAATGAATTTGCAGAGTATTAATAAGTAAGATGGAAGACAAGGAGTTTGGATTCAGATCAGGATGTAGAACAACTAACCCAATGTTTTCAGTGAGACAGGTAGAGGAGAATAATCCAACTGGGCATTCCTAGACTTGGAAAATGCTTATAGCATGTTGTCAAGAAAGTGGATGTGGGCAGAGCTGCAATGATTCAAAGTCTAAGAAGACAAACTGTTGAAATGACAGTAGGCTATGTAAAAAGACTCAGTGATACAGGAATGAGCAGTGTTCATGCTCACAGAGGTGTTCCTAGTGGGAGTGGGTGTGCATCAGGGTTCAGCTCTGAGCCCACTGCTATTCATACTGGTGATGGCCTATATTAATAAACAGGCCAGAGAGGACAGATCAACAACAAATCTGCTGTAGCAGACAACGTTGTCTTAGATGTATACTCTGAACAAGAAATTCAGCAAATAATAGGAACTGGAATGCAAACCAGAAAATGCATGGGCTGAAATTGTGTACAGACAAGAAAGTTGCCATGGCAGTAAATGGGGCAATCAGAAGAAGAAGATGAAAATTGAGATAGAAGAGAATAGTGGAACACATTAAGAGTTTCAAGTATATGGGAGGGGTGAATGATGAGGTCAAAGTTAGAATCAGAGGTGCAGCAAACAACTGGCACAGTGTCAGGGGTACTGGGTGGTAGAAGGATGCCCAATAAGTTGAGAATTAAGGTATACAAAACTATGGTGACACTAGTACTTATGTATGGTATCAAAACATGGGTATTGGGCCAAGATGAGTACAGAGTAGCAGCTTTTCTTATCAGCTCTGCCTTTACAGAACTTTATTGACAGGAAATATTGATATAAACTTCCCTAATAATATTTTTTTATTTTAATTAATTCTTTAAAATATATATTAGGGTAGTATATAAAAAATTTCAAGTAGATTTAAAATGTTCCTGTCAAAGTTACACTTGGAAGTACTACAGTAAAAAAAACAGGATGAGCTTCACTAAATCTTCTCATCAAGAGACAACTATCAAAAAACAACTACAGTTGTTACTAACTACTATTCAAGAACTAAATGTCAAAATAGACAAAATGGATATAAAAACTAACAATTTCAAAGAAAAGTGTTCTCATCAAATGGAAATTCTACATGAAGATTTGTTGCAACAAAGGAAGCAGATTCAGGAATGGAAACTTCATTAAGTGATATGGATAACAAAATTCAGGAGAGTGAACATAATGTTGATTTCCTGTTAAAGCAAAATTCTCTTCTTCAGACAAAGGTTGATGACCTTGAGAACAGGTCCCGTAGGAATAATGTGAGAATTTTTGGCTTACCGGATAACATAGAGGGAAATAATATGAAAACATTTTTATCTTCCTGGTTGCCTGAAGTACTTGAACTGCCGGAGGCTCTTTCATATGGTATTGAAAGAGCCCATAGATCAATGGTGACATCAAAAAACACCAAGAGTAATTATACTAAATCTGTTATTGTAAAGTTCCTATCAGCCCATGATAAGGAAATTGTATTAAAGACTACATGGGCAAAATCCCCAATCAAACTGAAGGACAATATTATACACTTTGATAATGACTATTCTTCTTCAGTATTATCAAAAAGGAAAGTGTTATTGTCTTTAGTCAGAGAACTAAAAAAGAATAAAATAAAAGCCCATTTGCTTTTTCCTGCAGGACTGAAAATATTTTATCAAGATGGTTTTAAAATTTTTGATGACCTAGACAATGCAATAGCTTATATAAAATCTAATAACATACTGGAAAAAGTAGATGAAATGGAGTGGGCCAGTCCTAGTCTTAAAAGAAATGCTGAGAACAACACTTGGAAAACATTTGACCCTAAAAAAAAAAAAATCAAAAGATGAATCATAGCAAGTACATATTTGCACTTGATTCACTCAGTTGGGGAAATTAAACCAGGCAGAATAGTCATTATTTGTTGGGATTTTTTTTCATTTGTACTATTTGTTTAAGATTAATTATCTTAATGTTTATTGGTTTGATTCCCATGGATGCAGTGATTCTCCTGTCTCGGATATCTATGCTTCCGGATGTCTTGTAGTGGTGCTTATCATTAGGGGGTGTATTTGTTTATCTTGATTTTGATTCTTACAGTGGTTGAAAAACTTTTCTTTAGTTATAATTGCTGTATTTGTATTTTAGTTGATTTATAGTTAATTGTTTGATAAAGGAATCTTGTATGATGGCCCGATGTATAGTTGCAGAATTGCTGTGCTAGTGATGGTACTTCTGACCCGGGATGTGAGTGGCAGTGTGGCTGGAGTAATGGTATGGCTTTGTTGTCATTTCCGAGTTGTTGGTGTGTTTATTTGGAGGCTCTGGTTTGATGCTCTAGCATTGTAGAGACATATGTGGTGTTGTTTGTGTTAATTGTATGTGTTGGTGCCTGTGTGCTTTGGTCGGAGATTAACCGGAGAGTCTGGTTGATAGTGGGGTGAAGCTTTGCTTGATAGCTGTCATTGCTTCGTGTTGTGTATGCGAGGTTCTTTTTTTTTTTCTCTTTTCTCATCTCTCTCGGTATAGAGGAAGTCTCGAGACATTGCCTTATATGTAGTTAAGTAATGTTTTACTTACTATTTCCCGCCGGAACTTTGAAAAGCTTTATCTTCATGATCAGCTCGAGACCATGGTATCCATTGTGGCTGGAAAGCTCAGAGCTTTCTTAAAACATCATCATGAAGGCGTCAGAAGTAAATTGATCTTCTGATCCTCACCGGGAAGCTATTGAATCGAATTTGTTTCCTCATACAGCATACGGAAAGAAGATATAACTAAATTACTACTTTTAACTTATTCTAAGACATTATATGCAATAATTTCTTAAATAAATAGGGATTATACTACGCATGTAACTTAAATACTTTTTCTGATCATCATAGGTATTCTTGAGCCTTATGTATTCATATACGAATAGTATTCTCATAAAATATTTGCTTTATGTATGACAAGGGTGCTGATATCTTGATGAGAAATACTAGTTGTGATTTGTACATTTTTGGAAGATTTAATAACACTACAAGCTTTTTATATACTTGTGTTACATGTACATTTTTTATAACTATTGACTGGCTGAGAAAATATTCATGAAACATTTAACAAAATGTTAAATGTATAGATGTACATAACAGGTTATCTCAGTTATTTTATGAATACATTTTTGTAATAGGCTGATAGGGATGTACCACATAGGCAACAATAATATTGCAAGGACAGGTGCATTAAAAATAGTTAGATATGTTTATCATTAGGAAATGTGAAATTTTCATCTTTTGTTTTGTTAATGAAATAGCTTTTCAAAATTCAAAGATAGTATAAGCTATAATTGAAAAATAAAAAGCTCATTATATTTAAATAAGGCTTTTATATAGTTTACAGGTGCTATTTAAGCACCTTGCTTCTTTGAACTAATATGACCTTTTCACTAGTTTTCAGTATGGTGATGGACCCTTTGAGGTAACTCAAATGAATGCAATGAATGGAAGATCAGACTTTTAAGGTTTATTAGTCACTCTTTTATGAGAGACTGCACCAGGGTATTTGGTTATAAGAAAACTAGCAGGATGTTGTTGGTTTTACTTCTTGGTGAGTAATCACTATATTTGTATATCTGGCAAAGAAATGCAGTGTTCATTTCTTTCAGAACAATCAGTATGTTAGTTGATTGTTAGTAAAACCACTTTTATTAGCATCTTATTTATTAGCTGCCAATGTTAGTGGTTATTGAAGGCCCTTAGGTGATTCATTTACAATTATGTTTCATTTAGCTGATCACCTATGGCAGTACTATATATAACACTTCAGCTTTTATTAGCCATATTTCGGTAATTAAAGAATGCCATAGTCTCTTTTTAAGGGTCTTATCAAATGTGATTACTATAAAACAGAAGAGAGAACTAATAGTTCATAGTAGTTCTTAACAACCTACTAACTAAGATGTAGCTGTCATTAATTTACTAATTGACACAACATTATATCTATATATTTGGTTCATACAAAAAATTGTTTATGATATTGATGAGAAACCTTATTTTTATAATTATAACTATAGATATTTAGGCAGGTGCTGGTTGGATGCTGCTTTTGATAGGAAGTTGATTCGAGTGACTGATGTCGTTCCAGTTAGGAGTTTTAAACTCCAGAGGGATTCGGGTTGGTTATTTTGTTTCATGTATGTTATAAATATTTTCTAATAACTTTTCAGACGTTCATATTTTATTTTAAGAATATGATAACCTTACACTATGTTTGTTCTAATGATCATAATAGTATTCCTATTAGATATATTCTTGTGTATTTCTTAGATCAGTTTGTTTATATTTACATCATTTAATTTTCAATGACTACACTAAAAGGTATATCAGTTAACATTAATGGTTTAAATAATCCTAATAAAAGGAATAATTTAACTAGATATCAAGTTACATAAATCCCAGTTAGTATTTTTACAAGAAACTCACTTAATAACAGAGGATATATTCAGGCTTGAATCTAAAACATATAAGATTTTAGTAAGTTCTGAACATACTAAGAAAAAGAGAGGAGTAGCTATCCTATGGAACAGCATAATTCCTTTTCCTAAAATAATAGATACATATAAGGATAATAAAGGAATGTTTTGTGCAGTCACCATAGAAATAAGCAGTACAATTTTCACATTGATTAACATATATTGGTTACCAGGGATAGGGATAAACACAGTGAAACAACATCTAGATCAAATTGTACTATTCTCTAAAGGGAATATTATTTTGGTAGGGTATTTCAATTGTATTCTAGATTACAAAGACTCTAGTACTAATGGGAAGAGAAGAATATCTACGTCATCTAGATTATTAAAAGACTTTTCAGATACTTATTTTTTGAAAGATATAAATTATTTTGCAGATGCTACTTCTTTGTTTTATACTTTTTTTTCTCATAGACATAACTCATACTCGAGGATAGATAGAGTTTTTATTTCTAATAATTTAACAGATTCCTTAAACAAATCAGCAGTGATTTCATGTCCTTTATCAGATCATAATTCTATAATTTTTGAAGTGGTAGTCAATCCAAATTTTAATATTCATATAAAAAGGATCCCAGCTTATATTACAAAATTAAAAGATTTTAATGATTTAATTTCTACAGAAGTACAGAATTTTTTAGAACTTAACAATACTAATGAGATATCAGAAATTTGCATATGGGATGCCCTAAAAGCTTATCTATATGGTAGGATATTGAATTGGTACAACAAAAAAAAGAAAGCTTGGGATAAAGAGCTACAAGATATACAATGTAAATTAGACACTTTAAAACTTAGTAATATGGGACAAAAGAAATAAATATGTTAAATAATAAATATATAGAATATTAAAACATAAAACTATGATCAATATAGAAAAATTCAAGTTTATAAATTTCTCTTCTAATCCTAAATCCTTAAAATTCTTGCTAATAAAACGAAAAGATTAAATAGATTTAATCATATTAATGAAATATTCTCCCCTAAAAAAGGAAAAATGGTATCGGAAATTCATTCATAATATATTAACAGAATTTAGAGAGTTTTTTTATAAACATCAACCAAACAACTACTGAAATTAACTCTAAAGAGGAAATAAAAACATTTATTAATAAATACACTAAAACAAGACTTTCAGAGGAACAAGGGATTTCTATTGAAAACAAATATCTTTCAAAGAACTTCAAACTCACATTACCAAATTAAAGCAAAATAAAGCACCAGGTAATGACGGCCGGCATCATTCCTGAAATTTACAAATTACTACTTATAAATGCTCTAAAATTGCTTTATAAAGTATTTAATCTTGTTCAGGACAAAAACATAATTCCACCTTCTTGGAAATACACTTTTATTTCTCCTATTTTAAAATCTAACAAAGATCCCTCTAAGTGTACCTCCTATAGAACCATCTCCCTATTAAACACTGATTACAAAATATTTATGTCCATTTATGCAGAAAGGCTTAAATCACTTTAACCCAAATTAGTTCATAGTGATCAAACAGGGTTTATAATAAAGAGAACTTCATATGATAACATTAAAAGAATATTAACTTTAATTGATTTGGTGAAAAAATCTTAAAACAAATTTAACCCTAGTTAGTTTAGATATAAATTGTGCTTTTAACTCAGTTACATGGGAATATTTGTTCACTCTATTAAAGGAATTAAATTTCTCCAATAATTTTATCAATCTTATCACGCTGTTATATGAAGATAGCCAAGCTTATGTTAAAATTGGTACTAGTATATCTCAAAATATACCAATAGTAAAAGTTACTAAGCAAGGGTGTCCTTTATCCCCTCTTTTATTTTCATTAGTTATGGAACCATGGGCAAATTTAATAAGACATGATACAGATATTGAAGGATACAAATTAAACCCCACTATATCATCTACAATACAAATGTTTGCAGATGACATATAAACCCCACTATATCATCTACAATACAAATGTTTGCAGATTGCATATTGATTACTCTTGGGAGTAGAAGGGAATCTATACAAAAACTTTTTAAAAACATGGAATATTTTCAAAAAAATTCTGGCCTTACTTTTAATAATAATAAAACACAAATTCTTTTAATAGGTTCAAATAAATACAATATACCTGATGAATATAATGAGTATATAGCTCAGTCTCAACAAATAGCATATTTAGGTATAATTATTACTAACAATATTAAAGATACCATTCAAATAAATTATAATAAAAGTTTATTACAAATAAAAAATGTAATAAATAAATGGAACAAATTACCCTTTTCTATGGACAATAAACTTTTAATAATAAAGATGATCCTTCTCCCCAAAATCTTATATATAATTCAGTCTTTATCTATACCTCATTCTTACCAAATAATTAAAAAATTTAATTCAATAATTCAGAAATGTTTGTGGTTATCAAATAAGCCAAGGATTGCATTAACATACCATATGTATAATTGGAATAATGGGGATATAACCCTACCAAATTTAGAAATGTATTCAATTTCATCAGTATTCAATACAATTTCTCATCTCATTGATGTGGAATACACTGCTAAGTGGAAAGAGTTTATTGAGGTATTGTCACAAAATACGAAAATATAAACAGTTCCTATAAGCTAAATATAATTAATAATCCATTTATTTGGAGGTTAAAAGATTATATTTCTGAATTTTCTTCTTTAAGTTTTAACTCTAAGTATATAGTTTTTCTCTTAAAATCATTTAAAAATTATATATTTAAATATAATATCTATAAGGATTGGCTTTTTTTACTCTTCCCTATAGCCTACACACACAGATCTATTTTTTCTTCAGATTATACAAAAATGTCTATATTTTAGCAAAAGCATTTAATATTTTGGCACCAAATGATGATAAATAATGAGATAAAATCCAATAGTTTACTCTTGGAAGAGTATAAACTTGATACTTGTTTATGGTTAGAGCTTCAAGAAGGTAGACAATATGTATTAAATAAATTGGATTCTATGTCTCCTATAATTAGGGAAAAAATTCCCAAGTTAATACAATATATGATTTTGTCAATTTTGCATAAATCTCCTGCTGGTGACAAGTTATCAAACATTTATAGGGTAATTAAATGTGATTTAGATACACATTCAGGTAATTATTGGAAATATTTTTCTTTAATTAATAATAATCCCCCTTCTGAGAAAGACAAACTGAATATTTTACAATCAGCAAGTATGACTACTTCTTCTTTAAAATGGAAATTATTCACATGGAGATTTTTAAATAGATCATTTATCACTTCTCATAATATAAATATATTTTCTAAAAAGAATATAACATGTTGGAGATGTAATATTGAATTGAATGTTGACTGGTCTCATATGTTTTATAATTGCATATATTTAAGAAAATTTTGGGATGATATCAATAATTTGTTGCAAACAATTTTACTGATAATTTATTTATATCTAAATCACTTGTTTTATTTAATACTCCTGTTCCTGATTGTGTAAAAGAGAATAAGTACCCTTTGCTTTGGTCTATAGTATCTATAGCTAGAAAAACAATCACTAAGAATTGGAACTCTAGTACAACACCTACATTTTTGGAATTTAAAAATATACTCCTTGAACCGTGTAATTTGGAAATGTTAACTATTAAATCTAGATCATCTAGGAATACTACGTTATATAATTCATGGAATATAATCTATGAACTTCTAGAAAAATAGTTTATTAATTTATGTAAACAGATGATTTTTATTAATCCTACAGCTACATTAAGGAATTTATTTTTGCATGATGAACGTCTTTGTACATAGTTTAGTTACATTGGTTTATATATTAGAAGTTTTTTTTTATTTTCTTGTTTTTTAACTTTAAAGAAAAAAGTTACAATTTCATAGAAATATTTGTTCATTTTAATAATTATTTAATAAAATTCTTTGAAAAAAAAAACAAAACATGGGCTTTGAAGGGAGACCAGTTAAAGGCACAAGAGGTGATGGAGATAACATACTTTAAAATTTTTAATTGGCTACTCTATGCTTTACAGGGGAGGAGTACTGGCAGTAATGCAGGATCTGATGAAGGATCTATGAGTTGAAAGCACTTATCCCTGTTTTTATGCCTGTGATGTTTTTATGCTGTTTTATTGTTTTATTAGTCAATAAATGCTTCCCTGTGATAGCCTAGCTCTGCCTGTTTTCTAAATACTTTAGAAAGGTGGTAGGATGCATACTGTGGGACAGACAAATAAATGATATCAGAGCAGAAGTCTAAGAGACTGCAATTGCAGAGAAGATCAAACAGAATATTGTATGGCAGTGCAGGTAGATGTGCAAGAAAGCAGAAAATGACTTGCTGAAGAAATTTTGAGACACACATGAAGAAGACTAGAAGGAATAAGAACATCCAGACAAGGGTGGATGGATTGTATTATAGAGGGGCTGGAACTCTCAAATATAACTTTTGAAGAAGGTAGGAGAGTGCACTGAATTGAGAAAGGTAACGTCAGTTGACATGACACCAGAACACAATGTAGAAGAAAATGAGAAAATGGTGTTGGCGATTATGATGATGATGTTATGTTTACCACAATTAGTTTAATGTGGTGAAGCTACACTTGAAAAGTGTTACAGGCTCAGCACAGAGAATAACATATCTTTTGTGACAAAACAGATGAAATGCTATCATCATTTATTGGCAATAATTACATTACAGAACTAATGGAGAAGGTCTGAAATACAATGCCAGCTGAAAGACATTCTAAGTATGCTTCAGTTACTGCTGCAAGTTGTCAGAGTTTAATAACCCAAAACAAGGGGGTCAAATTGTCTTTAAGAATGGCCCTTTCACCATATTTGAATATCAAAGACATAAAGTATTACTAAGGATCACTGGAATATTATTCTGGGCAGTGAATTGGCAATTTTTGTACAGGAAAAGATAATTTGAAACATTTGCTTGAATGTAATATTAAGAAGATACATAAATGGAAAGACATTGAGAACAACATTAAAAAAAGCATTGCTTTTCTTTGTGATCTATGCAGATTAGTAGATTTTTTAGTAACAGTCCATATATCACATATCCTGTTACAAAAATGTGAATGGTAAAAACAGTTTGTCTTATCATCGGTGTAGTGTAAATAGTATAGTGCAAGGTTTATCCATGCTTTTATACAGAGAAAACCTTAAGGGATCAAAGTGAGACATTTAGAGTGCAAGATTACCATCAGGAGAAATGACAATAGCAATGCCTTATACTGTTATATACTGAATGGACTGAGGCCATTATATAAATATTGTTTACAAGTTTACTTTGTCTGGAGAAGTACATGAAAATGGAATGAAACTGTAATGGGGTGCTTTATATCATTAAAGTTCATGATTTTGTTTCCACTACAGTGCGGTGATTATTATTATTATTATTATTATTATTATTATTATTATTATTATTATTATTATTATTTTATTATTAAAATCATCATTTTACTTCTTGTATCTGAATTTGCAACAGTACCATATAAACTTATATTTGCAGAGTGCAGAACATTGGCCACACTGAAGAGATTGTTGAAATTCAGAATTAAGCAATTGTTCCAACACTGATATTGTAAATGCAGATTAACCTCTAATATAAATAAAGGCTGTGTGATAGACTACATATAGCCTTTGTCTCTTTGTTTTACATGCAAAAATAGGACTACCATTGGAAGTCTTCAAAGTATACCTATGATTTTAATGTATGTAAATGCAGAGAAATATCTGATATAGATAATGACATGATGTGTAATAGACTGTATATTGCCTATACCTCTTTGTTACACATGCACTAATCAGACTACTGATGCATGTCTTTAAGGTATACCACTGATTTTAATGCCCTTTAAGATCCTTCGGGTTTAGAGTCTATAAATTACCTGATAATTATTAATTGTGTCTAGTTAAGAATGGCACAGATACATGCACATTTTTAAATACTAGCTGCTGTGTATGGATATAAGAAGGCCAGTACAGATTATAGAGTTGAAGTGACTTAACTTCTAGTTTTCAAGAACTAAGACCTTCTGTAAACAGACACAGTAAGCATAAAAAGACTATGTAGTGCAGTAAGTCAGAGTTTTGAGACTTACATTTTTAAATGGTATGGTTTTACAGTATATTTTTAATTTCAGAAAGAGATGCAGCTTTATTAACACATATTAATGCAAATTAAATCAGATACATATAATTATGTCATCTGCAGCCTGATAGTAAGCATGCTCACCTATTGCTGAAATCTTGCTTTTTGTATGCCTTGAATATATATAGCTAAGTAATGAAATAATGGTGCTAATATGAAAGATTACTCAGATATACAGCTATGATCGGCACTGGAATAAAAGTGTTAAAACAGGATTAAAACAATTCACTGTGACATCTGTGCCGCATTTTGTTGTTTTTATTTTCCTGAACTTGAAGCTACAGGGAGAGAAAATCAAATAGCAGGACTGCGGTTTTAAATACTGAGGTGGCACTAGAAGACCTATACTACTTGTTACCAAGTACTGTGTTCATACAAAGATCATTTGCACTTATGAAGGGGAAGAGATTGCCCAGTCATCAGATGAACAGAGGAAATTCCATATTCTAAAATATTTTTAGGCAGAAAAGGTGGCTGGCATTAGCTTAGAGTTGCTCAAAGACTTCACAGCTAATCTTCATGATTAAAATTTTGGAAAATATCCCATGAATTTATTCTCATGCAGACAGAATTATAAAAGATGCACTTTCTGTTTACTTCCTCAGGCATATTGCTCTACTTCATAGGTTGTTACTAGAAATATAGTATAGGAGACCATAAAGGAGCCTAGTCCAGATTCTCAGATGCCCAAAATATTGTGGGTTAAGTGACTTGCTCAAAGTCACACACTAGGCAAATGACAGTTGAAAGATCCAAACCCTGTACCTCACACTAGAAGCAGCTCATTAACAGGTCAGAGCTTTAGTCCTCTGCACTAATTCTGAGAATCAATACACAATCCCTGGGGGTCTTGAACTCATAAACTTCATTACCTGTAGCCTGTGAGACTGGACTTCTACATGCTGTGCTACACTGGGTGAAAAGTTATAATCTGCACTGCAACAGGAAAGATACACAAAGGTGTACCTTTTTTAAACAAAACAGAACAATCAAATGAATTATCTAACACAATACAGTTTAATTTGCGTTTTGAGATTGATATTTTAATGACTTGGAGCCTACTTTTTAAGTTATATCTGTAAGACCTACTATATAATATAATATAATATAATATACAGGTATTTATGCTTAATTTTGCATACATACACTAAGCAATACTTGGTTTCTAAACAGCTGGCAGGCAGGGTAATGAATTTTGAAGTCTATCATAGAAATCTTAGTTTAGCTCAGTCAGATTATTCTTGATCAACACATGGAAGTAAATAAATGCTGAAAGGTAGTTAGACAAGTGCTGTTGAGAAGTTCAGGTCTGCCCAATGTGAAAATCTATAGCCTTACAGTTCTATGTTATAATGTGACTCATTATGCTAAATATGTCATTTGAAACACTCTCAGATAGCTACCATCATTTACATCTTAACAGATAAAGTATTAATGTAAAATCCGTGGAGATATTAAAAATATATTATATGAAATATATATCCCTCATACTTCCAGTCAGTTCTACCTGTCTATTTAATAGTCCAGGACATGTAGAATCCTGTTGGGTATGAAGGCATTGTTCATGACAATACTGCTTTCTTTAACTAGGATACAATCACCATCCTGCTCCCTTGCAGTCCTGCCATGAATTTTAATATTAAGGACTATTGCCATATTGCCATAATACAATACTCTTATTGAAAATAGTTTTCTACTTGGTAAAATAACAAGTTTTAAGATGAGCAATGTATAAGGTATGACAGATTAAATACTTCTACTAAGCAATCTCTTGAATGCTGTTCCTTGGAGAGATATAAAGTTCAACACAAACAAAAAAGCACAACCTCTTTTTGCTTCACAGTTTACTTAACTGTTATACTTAACTTACCCAAAGTGCTATTTTTAAGTAATAACTAATTAAATTATTGTAATTTTTATACATCAGTCATATATAATTTTAACATCTTATATTTTAATACAAAGTTGACTACTTGTTCAACTTGGTTTTATGCTTTAGTACTTGTTTTTGTTTTATACCTTAGTGCTTGTCGCTTCTTTATTTAACCTGCAAGTTGCCTTTAAAAATGAGCTGGCTTTGGAATTCATGCTGGGGGCTTGGCTAGCACATGACTGTTTTCAGTAACTCTAATTCATTTTAGGTTTAAATAAAGGAATGAGGAAATGTTTGTATGTTTATCTGATGAAGTTTCCAATAGGGAAACAAAAGTACTTATATGTATGTGTTTATATTCGTTATTTCGATAAACATTTGAACCTTGTCTGGAAGAATTTGCGTGTAGTATGTTCCGCTGCAGTTTCTGAGATATAACATTCTACAGGTCACAAGAGAGGGAAACACTCTCCTTCTTAGCCATGCTGCACTGACTGTAGGAACCCAGAATATCGGCACTAAACAATACCTTGATCAGTGCTCTTTGAGGGTGGGGAAAGTTCATTCCTTTGTAGACAAAACAGTGTATCAAAGATTTAAAAAAAAAATACAAATCTCATTTGGGGTTATGTTGAACAGATTTCAGGAACCCAGGATTACTACAATAAAAATCAACTGAACACTTCTCTTGGGGGCAGACAGCGTATATTTCACTTTAATCTTGTATGGAGTGCTGTGTAAATTGCAAGAGCTTAAAGTACATGTGCTAAATTAACTAATCCCTTTATTCATGCTCTTGTGTGGGGGAGGGAGGAGTGAGGGAAGACTGCATTTTACTTTGCACCATCAGTATTAAATTCAGACTGCTAATCACCACATAATATCTGTTGCTCCTCTGGGTAATAGCTAATATCTGCCACAGCCAAATAAGTTTTACATTGTACAGTGGCAAATCAGATATGTTACCATTGGCTTTCCATGATTTTTTCCACCTCAGATTGAGCCCAGTGCTCTCCAAGGCAATCTTACAAACAGCAATTGAATCTTTACAAATAATATTGTGGACACAAGCACAGAAACAATATTTTCCAAGAAGAGTTAATGATATCTCAACAGTACTAACACCTGTTTCCATCTCTTAACAGGAGCATTACCACCAACTGCACCACTGTAGTACACAGAAAACTTAATTAGTGTTTACCCTTAAAATAAGGCAACCGCTAGATATTTGCATGGTAGCAATAGCTTGGGTAGTAACTGTAAGAAATGCAAGAGACAATATCTGGCACCATTTCAGAACACATTCATCCATGTTTGTAAGTTGTATCCAACTTCAACAACAACCAAACAAATAGCCACAATCCTCTACAGTTTACTAAGCAAGTAAAATACACATACAACTGCTTCTATGAGCAATTAAGATTTGCCAATCTGTCTATTGCTTGTCTTTGGAATGTAGGAAAAACCTGGATCACTCATGTGAATACAGGCAGAATATGCAGACATCATACAGAAAGCATCCCAGCTAAGAATCAAATTACAAAACCTACTGCTGTGAGGTGACAATGCTACTCACTATGCCACTGTGCTTAGCACATCCCTTAAGCTAATAAAATAAGTCACCATCCACAAGCATTTATAACTGAGTTATAAAGTACTTTACTTGAAATAAATTAATAGGTATACATTACAAAACTCTAAATGTTGTGTCTTTCGGCTTTTCCCGGTTAGGGGTCACCACAGCAGAACTCCCGTCTGCTAATGATTGGTAGTTGATTTTTACGTGCTGAGTTACCAGCCCTGATGCACAACCTTCAACGAAGGTACGCCCATTCATGCATGTCTCCATGCAGAAGACACTCTAGCTGAGAATCGAACTGGACAGCGTCTTACTGTGAGGCGACAATGCTACTGCAGCACCACCACAGTAGTTGAAAATCTTTATAAGCCATAAATTCTAGCTTGGGCTCTGAATAGGAATGCAAACCACTTGCAGTGTCCAGAAGTAAGGCAGTAACTCCTAGCGTGCCATGTCTGACTCTAAACCAGTTACAAGTGGCATCCCACAGGACTCAGTCCTAGGAACCCTCTTGTTCAGTATATACTTCTTTGAGGTACAGGCAAACACAGGAGGACTGTGGCTTACCAAGTTTGCAGATGATTGCAAACTGGGAGCCATAATCGACTCACCGGCTGACACAAGCGTCCTCCAGAAGGACCTTACGGAGATGGATACCTGGTGGCAGAACCATGGCCTCAAGCTAAATGCCAAAAAGTGCATAGTCATCCCCTTTGGGAAAAACAAAGTGCCCACAATCTACCACATAGGAGGTAATCCACTAAGTACGGAAGAAGTAATTAGGGATCTGGGGACCCAAGTAGATAGTAAACTCTCCTTTGACAATCACATTGCCAAAGTGATTAGAAAAACCTTCTATATAGCTCACCTAATCACAAAAGGGTTCACATCTAGATCAAGAGAGGTCATTGTGCCCCTCTACTCATCGCTCATCAGGCCCATAATTGAGTACAATACCCCATTTGGGATGTACCTTACCCGACACCTGCAACAGCTGGAGAGACCTTAAAAATACCTCACCAAGAGGATCATGGGCCTCAAACAGATGCCCTATGCAGCTCGACTAAAGAAACTCCAGCTCTACTCAGTAGCTTACCGCCTACTCAGAGGCGATCTCTGCCTGACGTACAAGGCCATGTCTAACCCGGAATTGTTGGACATGCTCCACCTCAAGAAAACCAAATCCATTAGAGCTACATGCTCCAGGGATTTAAACCTTAGCACAACAATAAATAGGACATGCTGGAGAGATAGATTCATATCCCAAAGGCTTTCCTCGCTCTGGAATAGAATCCCAGTCCATGTTAGGCAGAGCCCCTCGCTGACCCTCTTCAAGAGAAATCATGATGAGTGGATGGGAAATCGTAAATTTACTCCTGGGATCACATCTATCACCCTGCTGGACAGAGGCTCAGTTATCTAGTCTAAAAGGGAGGCAAAAGCCAGCACATTCTGGCTAGGCTTATAAATGCCCTAGGGCAGATAGCTTAGTACCTACCTATGAACCTATGAACCTATGAATAACAGTTTATTCTCTCTACTAAACACCAATAAAATGGCAAACATTTCATATTGTTCTATACTGTTAAGGACAATTTTCCTGCTTCCACAGCCTGTAACTCTGGGAGAAGGGCATCCTCAATAAGATAATACATTCAGAAATTAAAGTATTGGAAGTATGTGCATATTTGAGAAGCAGATTTTGTTTTAATCTGTTACAATTCTACTGCATTTTCAATGAAAGTTGTCACATACTTAGTCCTAGACACATTTTTTTTACTTTCTGTGCAGTTTTCAGAAGAAAAATGTAATTAAATTTGCTGATGCTTAACACAGCCTCTCTACAAAAAGTAGAAACGTTCATCCTGAACACAATGTATTTATGTTTATACCTCTCTATGCAGCTTTATGTAACCAGGTTCTTTTCCGTGCTGTTCTCTAGTTTTACCTTAATGCATATGTGGGAATAGTGCCGAAAAGAAGGTGATGCTTCCTTCTCCCTCACACTTCTTTTATACTTTTTCTGTTCTTTATTATTATTATTATTATTATTATTATTATTATTATTATTCCTTCTCCTTTTCCACTTCCCAGAGAAATAAATAAAATTACAATCACCTCTCAGAAAATAGAAACAACTCGTAAACACACACCAATGTTTTAAGTTAAAAATATGAAATGTATTTTAACAACTAATATTGCTTGGTTATTGTTTATCTCCCCTTTTGACACAATAGCCTGCTTTCTCAAAGTCACTTCCACCTCTCTCTTTATGTTCAGTTGTGTATCTTTTTCAAGGCAGACTTTTCAGTTAATCATCATACTTGCACTGAAACAAGACTAATCACATTCAGTGCAAATGTTTTCAAAGGCTTTTTTTATGAACCACAAATTGTTGGGCATAACTTTACTAAGTACCAGACATTACTGCAGTGTCTTTCACATTCAGGATATGATGCCTGCATGTTGTCAGGTCCTACAACTCTGTAAGAAATACGTGATAATGGATTTCATTTACCCACTGATTTGTCAGAGCATTGTCCTTTCTATTCTTCACTGTAATATTTTACAACCAGATAAATATTACCAAATTAAATAATACACAACTTTGGGTAATAGGATGCATGAATCTAATGAATTGTATAAATACAAGAGCAAAGCAAATAAAGGCAGAGGTTTAGGTACTTGATTAATACATTTCCTGGTAATTATATTTTACTTCCTGATATATCCTCACCCCCAAACTCCTACAAATGTAACTGCTAATAAAATATTTCTATGAGCAGCCTAAATCCCTCCATACACAGCCACTACTGCCTGAAACTGTCATATGAAACAAATGATGATTATACAACAACCCCCCCCATTAATATTCAAAAATGTGCACGCTGATTGGTCAGCATGCAGGTTGTAAATCAGAGTTATAGTAATGGAAAAAGATCCGGTCGCCAAGACTTTTCCATTACTATAACTCTTTTTTTACAGCAACGGAGAATGCAAGATCTTTGTTGCTTCACACTCCCCAGGATTCACGAAGCCTCCGTGTAAGAGTTATAACTCTTACACGGAGGCTCCATTTAAACGGAGTGATGTCAGCATGCTTTGCATATTCATGAGAGCATGCTGAATCACACCTAAGTATAACACGGTCCGTGTAAGACAGTAGGGGGCGTGTCCGTAGGCCGAGACCTGCAAGCGGACATGCCCCCAGAAGTGTAAAAATGCCCAAAGTAATCACCCACAACAGAGTCCACGGAAATGTGAATAAACACAACACAACACATGCCCCCACAGACTATGAACATAAAATATATATAAATGAACATGTTATATATTTTTTTTAAATTGTAAAGATGTTTAACCGTAAGTGCGCTCGTTTGCGCGGGTGTGCCCGTAGCGCAGCTACAGTTAGCAGTCAGTGGGAAAGCATATAAGAACTAAATATGCAAAATAAGTCAGGAAGCAATAGCGTAGCAGTAGAGATGTTGGCTGAAGAGCAGGCATTCATGGTTCGAGCCCCCACAACACCAATTTTTTTTTTTTGCAAAATAAGCAGGAAACAAGTCCCTGACAAATATGTACACATAAAACCACACGTTATGTAAAATGTAATGAAATAGCCCATTTATATTGAAGACATGTGAGGTAACAAAAGAAGAAAAAATGCCAGATATGCCCAAAGCTGAGCTACAGTTTAACAGAGTGAGTGCATGTGCCCGTAGATGAGCAGTGGTTTAACTGGTGCAAAATGAGTGCCTGTAGCTGAGCAGTGGTTTAACACGCTAAATCTATGTGCCCCTAACTGAGCTGAGCGTAATATGCGTGCCAATAGCCAAATGAGGCTTAAAAGCGTGCCCGTTTGCGGAGCTGCGCACCGCGCAAACGAGCTAACCGACGGGCAACGTTGAGCAAGCCATATCAAAACTGCCTTTACACAGACACACCCCTCAGCATGTCTAGACAGTCATGAAAAATAAAAAGCAGTGGCCAGGTTCGAACTCAGGATACTATACACCATAGTCAAGGTACAGAACCACTAAGCCATGACAGCAGTACCTGTAAATGCAATAATAGCTAATATATAGGAATGAATACAAACTAGAGCATGACAATGCAGGTTTACTGAAGTTGATACAATTCCAAAATGGCCAATCACAGATATGCGCGGGAAAAACGGACTATATAAGCCCCATAGGTGGGAATACACAACATAAAAGATTGTAGAACTGACCTGCAGGCAGAATGACAGTAGTAGGAGAGGGTAGTCACTTTCAAGCACAGAGGTGGGGTGTTGAGGAGTCCAGGTACATGGTCTGGCTCCTAGTCCATAATCATGAGGCCCAACTCATGCAGGGCCAGGTCCTCTGGGGAGCATACAGGGCTGAGGCGTGGGACCGGTTGGCTCATGATCTCACCAGTGCCACAGGGATTCCAAGGACTGGTGAGCAGGTCCGTCACCACCATGCGGACCTGAAGAGATGCAAGCAGGACCAACTGAACCTTTGGATCCAGGAGGCCCGGCAAACACCCAACGCCCTACTACTGAGTAAGTAACATTTAATTATGTATGTAAGAAATTAAACTAGCTGATATTATGGAGATGTGTATTCCAATATTACTTCATTTATATTACAGCTGCAGGTGTCTGTTCTGCGAACCGCAGAGCCTATGGCGATAGGCTGGTGCGGTTGTGCCACCAGGCAGGTCAGTAATCCACTACCACTAACTGTAAAGAAATATAAAAGTATGACAGTCAGCAAAAGAGTGCAGTGTAGTCAGTAAGGAATAAAATCTGCAAGTAACAGTGTGAAAGTGTATGCAAGTATTGCTTGATTACAAGAGTTTTCAGCCTGTAAGTTTAACCTAAACATGAAACTGTCCGACATATATTCTGAAATAAAAATGCCCTGCCTGTAAGAAAATAGTACACAACCTGCAGCAGGCTGAAAAGTATAGCTGCAGAAGATGATGAAATCACATGTGTGAAATATATCCCTGTGGAAATACTGAAACATGACAGAAGTGAGACTGCTGGAAAGGATTGTAATAACTACTGTTAAAACATGTCAATAAAGCCTAGAAGTACCATCCTGAATAGTAAAATGAAAGCAAGTGAGAGAGTGTGAGAAAGTGCCATGAATCCAGCAATACAGTAGTAATAACCCCTGAATAAAGTATACTTCAGTCAAGACAGAATGAAATGCATGTGAGATTCAAAACCAAACAGCAAAATCAGTTCAAAGTGTTGCTGCATCTGGAATGTGTATCCCAAAATCAGGATATGTTGCTCTCAGTCTGCAATATGCAGATAGGATGTTTGTCTGATATACCAAACATCCACACTTGTCTACAGCTATATAAAGCAAATGTAGCCCTGATGTAGCTGAACAAAGCTAGATATGAATGTGTATGAAGAACCATAAAATGTATATTGATGTTGCATTAACAGTCCTATCACCAAGTTGAAATAGTTATCATATAGGAAACTGTAGTCAGAACAGTAGTGTGTATATAACTGTAGCTATTATAAATGTACAGCATATGTATTGTTATTCGAAGGTGTTAATATTACTTTCTTCACCCCACCCTATAACCACATATAACCCATTCCACATGAAAATGGTATGTGCAATCACAATTAACACCCCTGGATGTTTGTCCTGTTGGGTCATATATATTTGCATGTCTGTTGATGCATCTGCCCTGTTCATACATCCACACCTGATGGCCTGTTGCCATCAGTTAACCCTGCATGTTGTTGGACTGTGTATTTCTGTTCAAATTATGCATGTGTTATGCACGCTGTTCAATGGTGTGAATATCTGGGTGTTTGGTTAATGGGAATACTAATGCATGCTGTTACAACTAATTGTGAATGGTATTATATGTCAGTAACGCAAACTGTCATGACATAATGCAAAACATAGTACGACAGGGAAGGCGGGTTCCAGCGGACCCACCTCTCCCATCTCAGCTGGCGAGTGCACCTGGCACTAGTGCCGAGTCCGGACCCTCCTCCGGTGGCCCTGTGCCACCTGTGGGTGGAAGCACTGCAGGGGATGGGGCTCACCCCCCCTCTGCAAGTGTGGCCGGAGGAGGACCACCACTCACCCTCCGTAGCGTCCGGACTGTGGTGCGTAGGGAGATTCGGGACTCTGTTCTCGAGCACCTACGCCAGCTCGAGGCACGGGTGGCGCAACTAACGGGCATGCCTGTTGCCCCGCCTACACAGCCCCCAGCACAGCCCCATCCTGGGTAGTGAAGGAACAGTGGCAACTGCCTATGGGTGGGGATATCAGTTCCACTGTTGCCATCTGTGGGCTCATGGGCTCTGGATATCCAAACCTCCGTCCCCGTCAATTGTGTAATCCCCCCACACGTGTCATACACCGCCCCTGTATGCGTCTTGTTTGTCTTGTCTGTTTACCTACCCAACCTACCTCCCCAGCTGTACCGACTACCTTAACCTGACATACCACTCTCACCTGAAAAAATAAAAAAAAAAAGGGCACTCTGTACCCACAAAAACCAGCGCTAACCCGGTTACAACTGCTTAAAAGTGCCTTAGTCACTTTGATTGACAGGTCCTGTACTCAGTTCAAAAGCAAAATAAAATCCCACTGTGAGTCCCGAACCCAGGACCTTGGAAACAGTAGTCTGCATGACTTACCACTAAGCCATGACTCTTATACAAGAACGGTGTGCTAAAATAAATATATCATGTAATAGTAGGAATTAATGTAAAGGGAATATAGATGTGTAGTACACAAAGCATGCCATTTAGAATTACTATCAATACTAGTGGATTTCCATAATAGTAGTGTGTGAACAGAAACAGCCATGCTAGTTGGAAGCTAGTAGGTAACAATGTCACTATAGCACCTTGCAAGCCACACACATACTCACAGCAGGATAAGCACTGCCCATACCCCACAACCTCTTACAGGAACACATCTGGACCAAGTAATACAATATGTGGAGCAAAGGCCCAAAACCAGGGACACATTACAAATAATGTTACAACAAACGCAGACAGTTCAGAGAGTAACAGGGTCTGCACTTTGTTGGATGTTTGGAAGGGTATGCAGTCTGAAACTTGAATGTTTGTCACCATATTCTGACTTGAGCCCAGAGTGACTTGCCAGAAAAAGATGTGCATGAGATATTGACCAAAATATGAGGCAGAAATGTGGACAACCTGAAAATATCTGTACACATGACAGGTCTGACACCACCATATTTGAATAGTTAAGAGCCTAGACATAGCAACAGTGAATGACTTACAGGGATGCCCCACAGACCCCATGTGAAATGTACAAACAGTAGGCAGAAAGGTGTAACACATGCAATGGTAACTATGGAGTCCTGAAAGTATTCATCACTTGCATGGCAGAAAAAGTGTAGTAATACATATGCTCATGCTAACCCACAGTCACAACTGCAGCATACCAGACATTTTAATGGGTGTGCCCCACTGATATGTACCATTCCATGAGGCACATAACAGATGAACCTGAAAGTCTCTGGGGCCTGCTCAGCAGCATACTCAAATACCCTAATAGATGTCAAGGCCCACACCATGGCCAGACCACACTGCATGCTGTAACACCCTAGCAAATATAGCAAGCATTCCAAGGTGTGAATGTACATGGAAAATAGGAAAGCTACAGCAGCACACTACAGTCAAGACACCTAGCAGGCATACAAGTAGTGACTGAAAAGGGCAACTATTGAAGCCTTAGCAACAAAGTACAAGCAAAAGTGAAAGGAAAGCACACACACACACACATTAACAGTAGTAGTAGTTGTAGGTGTCAGTGAACATACACAGTTAGTACAGGAAACTGGAGAAATGAATGGAGGAATGTTAATCTACAACACACCTGGAAATATGAGAGAGATACCAACCTTTACACTCACAGAACATTGTCCACAGCATAACAGCATGGTCCCTGGCCTTAAAATCTGAAAGGGCTACGCCTATCTCACATACCTTTTTATAGCACTGTTCTGAAATCACAGTGAGAACTGCAATCAGTACACAACTGGCTGCATGCAATTAGCAAATGCTGGCTAACAATTGGTGCAGAGGCCATCACATGGGCATATGCAGATACCTACAAAAGTATGCTGTACTCCCAGCCCACACATGCAATACTTTCATTGCACCCTGAGAAGGACGTGAGAGACAGACAGACAGAGAGAGAGAGAGAGAGAGACAGAGACAGAGAAAACTGCAATTAAGCAGACACAAAAAACTGTTCAGCAACAGCTACCTGAAAGCTGACAACTGGGAAGTGGAGCAGCAGGACAGAGAACCAGATGGCAACACAAGCAGCTGTGACAAACACAGGTAATGTAAAGTAATACTATAAAGGTCTACATACTGTGAACCCTCCATATGTGTCATTGATCTGTATCCATATGTATATGAAGATGTGTAAAGGGCAGGAGACATACAGCAACTATCAGTGAAGGCTGTACATACATTTGTATGTGAGAGCATCTATGTGCACATATCAATGTTGGTTGATTGTAGGTTGTAGTGCCATGTACAAAGTAGGTTTCACAGTTATGTATGTTTAGCAGTATGTTAGTGTGTGTATACAGTATGGTAGACAAATATGTTGATATACCTGTCTAACATATGGATACGTATGTATGTGAACATATGTATGTGTATATATATATATATATATATATATATATATATATATATATATATATATATATATGATATGCATATATGTATACATACATAGAGAGAGAGATGTAGGAATACATAGACAGATGTAGATAGAATATTGTACAAACATATCTATGTAATGCACACATACAGATATAGATATATGTAGATACGTATACATAGACAGACTGATCTGACTACCTACAGGTATGACTGTATATGACGACCTGCAACACAGCCTGTCCCACCCCTCTGTCACTCACACCCCTCTGTGCCCCCCTCCACATCTATAGCAATATATGTACATCAATATATATATATGTGTATATGTATACGGACATATATATATATATATATATATATATATATATATATATATATATATATATATATATATACATATAGATATATCTATATATCTATATATATATATATATATATATATATATATATATATATATAGAGAGAGAGAGAGAGATGTATATAAAGTCTGAGTGAGGCACATGTGTACAGATGTATTGCAACAGGTGCCTGGTGACAAAGGCATGGAGTGAACACCAGTGTCAAAACCGAGTACCATACCACATTCCAGATCACCTACACCAGTAACCACCTGATATGTTATTGGCTGCCCACCACTGCATGTGTCAGGGGTGAACAGGGTCATAAATGTGTACAATAGTGGCCCCAATGATATTCACAGTGGCACACTATCCCTGGAATACCTGCACATGGTATGTGTCAGTGGACATGGTGTGTCAGCTATGGACATGTAGGTCGTGTACCCCTCCACACCACATAATGGATGCCATGGTATGGACCTCACATGACAGCTACAGATATGGAGAAGGACACAGTGACATGTACAACACTGTGACAATGCACTCAAACACATTACCAATGCACAGTGACTGACAACACCACAGAGTACACATATGCTAACCACATAGAGGTTACCACTCCTGGATTTACATTTGTAAGTCACACCCATGACAGATGTCCAACAACCATAGTAACACCTCACACCATCCACAACCTAAATATCTGCTGTGTGTCATCCGTGCCACTGCAATAGAGTGCACATGTGGAGGTAAGAGTTCCTACCCACAGATAAGACATACCCTGCAATAACCAACACAGTGTTAAGAAGCAAGACTCCCCATGAGTACATGTCACACATACCCCTGCTGAATGTTAGTCAGATAGGTAATATGCCATATGAGTCACCCTGTGTAACTGTGTGACAGCAGCAGGTACCATCACACCACATGTGTCACAATGGTTGGGTAGCAGAACAGTACACTGCTGTAGTCCCAGGGGCAATAGCATAGTGTATAGTATTGTATTGTAATGTAATGTATTGTGTTGTATTTTATTGGTATGTTGAGGTGCCTCTTTCGTGGAGTGGAACCACTGCTGCTGTGCGCCAGTGTACAGGTACATATCCTGTAGTCAGGCTAGTGTTACATAGCACTTCTATATGTGTGTTTAGCTCCTGTCAGAGTTTATGTAGCATGCAACTGGGGATACCATCAGGTCCCATCCACGTTGTGTATTCTGCTGTCCTGAGGGTGGCTCTCTCCTGGACATCTGTGATGACAGGGAGGTTACGGTCAGCTGGGATAACTATGCCTTATTTTGGGGGAGAGGGCAGGGTGACACCTGCACTGAACCTGTCTGCCACAATGTTCTCGATATCTGTGGTGTCAGTGAAATATTTGTTGTTGTGTACTACCTATGGGCATAGAGGATGGATCATGACCAGGTTGCTAACATAACTGAAGAAGGCCTTCTGGTTATCTGCAGTGTCCCTCTTGATTTCCCTCTGAAAGTTGCCCATGGATTTTGTATGATGGAAAATAGATCCTTACTAGTGCTGCTCAGACATGCCCTCCCTTTATGGAATTATGCTCTGTCTTGCAGTAGCTTCCATCTTCTGTAATACAATCTGTCTATGGCTGGGGTCCACCAGACAGGATGCTGTCCCTTTGTGGAGAGTGTCTTGGTCATATATGGGATTGCATGATCCATGCATTCTCGGAGATGTCTGTAGAAAGCAATTGTGTAGGGGTTAGCATTGTGGGTTGTATCTGCCACTGGCCCAGTGGGCTGAAAGGATACCATGTCACTGTTACAAAGTGTAAAGTTTGTATCTGTAATGTTATGCACTATAGTCGTTTGTGCTGGTGGTGGAGGTGGGATATGTATATCCAGGGCAATCAGTGTGTGGTCAGCTCACAGTAGTTGATGATGTAAGCCATACAGTACCTAGATACAAACCCCAGAGTGAGGAGGTGCTCTTGACCTGAATCAGTGTTCTGACTGCTGGGGTTTGGTAGTATGTGTATGGAGTGTGCCAGGTACTGTTGCACAGTTGCTGGCTGAGCACTGATACCTGGCCATCTACATGTGTATCCACCAATAGACAGACAGATGCCACATATGTGAGATGTTGTATCATAACAGTCGAGTAGCATGTGTAGTATGTGTGCCAAATTCTGCTGACATATATTGCTGATACCAGGTTATTTTCTTTCTCAGGTACATGGCCCACCCACGGAATCCCACCTACTCCACAGCTGAGGATGAGGAGATACACCAGAGCCTGGTGCGGGATTATGCAATACTCTTTTCCCGCACCAGCCAGAATCAGCAGGAGAGGGCTGCACTGTGGCAAGACCTTGTCCGTCGGATAAATTACATAGGCACGCATAATAGGACATATGAGCAGGTACGACATCACTGCAGTGATTTAATTAGACATGTCCGTCAGCGTGCATCGGATATCCACAGGCAACAGGTCGCCACAGGTGGTGGGGTGGCTACACATCCCCCACTCACCAGACTGGAGGGACTACTCATGAGTGTAGTGGCTCCAGTCCGCCAGCAACAACAACAGCAGCAGACATGCATTATGATGGAGGCTGGAGCCACGCAGCAGCAAGACAGTGAATGTGCAGGTAATATGCCATATGTATAGTTGACTGTTGTGTACACTGGTAGTTAATGCATGTGTGAGGTGTGTCCTTGGTTTGTAGCTGTCACCATAGTATTTAATGTGCAAGTGTGATATCCTCAATATTAGCAGCTGACCTGTGAAAGGCGACTGTTGTACTACTGACCTGTATCATACTCAGTAACAATGGCACAGTTGTGCCCACTGACATTAGTTTCTTCACGTCTGCAGGACCCTCTGGTATAACAGCAATGCAGCCTATCCATGCTGGTGAGTGTGTATTAACAATTCCTGTAATAGTGTTGATAGTAATAGTACTATTTGGCTCACTTAGTAGTGCTCTTTGTATGCATGTAGGTGTGTCTGTGTCTGTGTGTTGATATTATGCATACTGAGTACTGTACAATCGTGTGAAACTGTGTGCATGTGTGCATGTGTGCATGTGTGCACCTGTGCACCTGTGCATGTGTGCACCTGTGCACCTGTGCATGTGTGCACCTGTGCATGTGTGCATGTGTGCATGTGTGCACCTGTGCATGTGTGCATGTGCATCGTGTGCACCCGTGCATGTGTGCACCTGTGCATGTGTGCATGTGTGCATGTGCACCTGTGCATGTGTGCATGTGTGCATGTGTGCACCTGTGCATGTGTGCATGTGTGCACCTGTGCATGTGTGCATGTGTGCACGTGTGCATGTGTGCATTTGTGCACCTGTGCATGTGTGAATCACTGGTAATGTGTAGACATTGTAAACTGTGTTTCCTGTTTCCCTCCCACAGGTTCTGTTGCTGCTCTGGTGTCATGTAGCAGGGAACCTGAGTCAAGTGCCGTGGGTACTGATAATGATGACATCTGTGTAATGGCACAGGAAAGTATGCCAGGGTCCACCATTGGTCAGCCGATTGACAGTACACAGCTGTCAACCCCATCAATGCGCACAGTTATCCTGCCAATACACCCTTTGTCACCAATGTCCCTAGGTGATGGACAGCATACAGTGGGCATTGACCAGGGTAATGTGGTATCTGTGGCACATGCCTCCCCACACAGCAGCCATGGGCATGGCCCAGAGATGGTACCACACAGACAGATGTCCAGGGCTTCTCGTGGGAGCATCCGTGGGCGTACTGCCCCTGTCAGACGTGCCCACAGAGGTCTTACAACCTCAGCTATGTTTC
The DNA here is from genome assembly GCF_019279795.1 of Protopterus annectens. Classification (NCBI taxonomy): domain Eukaryota; kingdom Metazoa; phylum Chordata; order Ceratodontiformes; family Protopteridae; genus Protopterus; species Protopterus annectens. Next base: position 938,528,331 of record NC_056745.1, read on the forward strand.
AGGCTATCATGCAGGCACAGTCATGTATGGAATGGTACACCAGACAGGGTCTGAGGGAGCTGACAGCATGTCGCACAGCCATGACTGGCAGTATGCGTGACATTGCGGCTGCCATCCGTGATTTCACCGATGTCATAGACAGACGTTGTGGGGACATATTAGACCGGTTCCACAACTACATGTCCATGAGCCAGGGCGATGGTGGGCGGTTGAGGTGGCGACGTGGCCGTATGCCAGCAACAGCAGCAGCTGGCAGTCGTCGCAGATGACAACAGGGCTGCGACCACCCGCGTAGTGCCAGCAGTAGCCCCAGCAATGCTGGGTCTGTGCTGTCATCAGACCGCCCCAGGAGACCACGTGCACGTGGCTCTGGCCAGGCCCGACAGGGATCTGTGTCCAGTCAATGAACACCTGCTTCTGATGACAGTACCCAGTCTGGGTTGGTACTGGATACGGTCCGTAGCACCCCTGCAAGGCACAAGTACCGTGTCCATGGCCAGAGACACTGATCTGTATGACCTGGCAGGTACAGTCTGTGGCTGTCCACAAACACCAGTATATGGCAGCCATGAGGTGGAACTGTGTGCATCCATACACACATGCGAATTGACAACACCTAGGGCTACCGCATACACGCACACACTGCATCAACATTGCCCCACCTTCTACTGCTGTCCTTCACCAACACACATACACATACATGTCAATTGGTGGTATCGGTGGCTGACTCAGGCATACCAAGTTCACACCCTGTGCATATAATGAAACTGTGCCACCTCCTGCAATCTGTAACAACTGTGCAGGTACAGGTTAACATGTTGCTGATGCACAGGGTGACCACATAGATGTGTAGTAATAGTATCATGTTGTTAACAGTACTGTTTGCTGAATTAATTGTGGGTATATCACAGCATGCCTGATGCAGTAAGTGTGTGATTGTCATGTCCTGTTGTCTACACCCATGGTAAGTACCATAGTGTATCATCTGCACATGTTGGCATACTGGTGGTAATGATGTCAACAGAAGGCTACATACATAGGTAGCACAGGGGATAGGGTAATGAATGTAGTAATACACAATGATGGACATGTAAATTGCAAGTGGCATGTTGCCCACACTAGACTCTGCAATGCAGATGTCTGAGGATGTTGATATGTGTGCAGTACTACACACTGGTACAGGACACACAGGAGCACCCTAGCACTGCATGCTCACATCTCATACCATGCTAGACAGCCCCAACACACATAACTAACTGTCACAGGAGGGAGAGTCCCCATATATGTCAGGGATACTGTGGTGGCAGGCCAGGTAGCATACATCCTACTAAGTATGGAACCACTGAGTGAAGGCTCAGTGTCTGTTATTTGACATGTGTATTACTGCAGGTATGAGCACATGGGTTTCCATCCAGTTATTGTACATCCTGACAGTACATGGTCTGTACACTTGTGTGCACTGAGACTGGACACTAGCCATCTGTCCCATGTATTTCCATGTACATGTGCATAGTGCCTGCATATTTGCAGTGTTACCTACTGGAACTGGTGCAGCTTGTTTGTTGTACAATGGACTACATGCAGCCCTGTTTACTGTAGCTTTGTTTGCATGCATGTTTGCTTGCAATTACCCTGGAATACTGATCACACCTGCAATGCATAGTTATAGAGCTTCTGTGGACTCCTAGTGCCATCTGCATAGCTTACTATATGTATGTCCATGTCCCACTTGACAGGATGTCACTGTTTGTCCTGTTCACATGTACATTGCCTGTGACATAGTGCATATGACTTACCTGGCATGTGTCCATGTGAGCAGTCATATATGCTACTGCTAACTAATCACAGGCACTACACCTTCACATATTCATCTTCTGTTGAACTACCTGCTTCACTAGGGACAGCCTGCACCTGTCACCCTGGGCTTTCAGATATTGGCAAAGGCTCTTGCTACCCCATAGTGCCTATGTTAGGCAAGGCTCAAATGACAAACCCACCTTCATAGGTATCACAAGGGATAAGAAACTAAGAGTAATGCTACCCAACGCCAGAAGTCTAGACCTCCAGATGCATGCACCCAAAACACTCCTTGGCATGGAGAACATTGATATCTGTGCAGTAACAGATGCCTGGTTCAGGGCTACTGAGAGCACACCAGCACTACCAGGTTTAACCTGGTTGATTTCTTTGAAACAGTCACCAAGGCCATTGATGAGGGGAAGGTGGTTCACACAGCCTACCTGGACCTTGCAAAAGCCTTCACAACATTACCCCACTTGGGCATTCTAGAGAAGCTCACCAGCTTAAATATTAGTCCCTATGTCACTAGATGGATTGCACAGTGGCTCAAGGACAGAACCCACATGGTTAGCATTGCTGGAGCCATGCCAGACTCCAAACCAGTTACGAGTTGTGTCCCACAAGGCTCAGTCCTGGGACCTCTCTTGTTTGGTATATATTTATTGGAGGTACAGGCCAACACGGACGGACTGTGGCTGACCAAATATGCAGATGACTGCAAACTGGCCACCATAATCGACTCTACAGCCGACACAAGCGTCTTCCAAAGGGGCATCATAAAAACAGACAACTTGTGCCAGAGCCATGGCCTTCAGCTGAACAGTGTTTAGAAAGGGGAATGTGCATCCTGTAGTCTGTTCACCTAGTTGCCAAAAGGGACATTGTCCTCACACACACTAACCCCCCTCAGACAAAAACACACACTTGCCAATTGCAGGATTCAAACCCCTATCTGACTATGTTATGACACTTGAGATGGACACATTAGCAGAGTGTGCTATTCACATTACTGGGAGGTTTCCCTTCTCTTGCTGTACTTATAGGGTGCTGACATCATCAGTGTTTAGAAAGGGAAATGTGCATCCTGTAGTCTGTTCTCCTAGTTGCCAAAAGGGACATTTCCCTCACACACAATTGCACACACACTGACCCCCCTCAGACAAAAACACACACTTGCCAATTGCAGGATTCAAACCGCTATCTGACTATGTTATGACACTCGAGACGGACACATTAGCAGAGCGCGCTATTCGCATTACTGGGAGGTTTCTCTTCTCCTGCTATACTTATAGAGTGCTGACATCATCAGTGTTTGGAAAGGGGAATGTGCATCCTGTAGTCTGTTCTCCTAGTTGCCAAAAGGGACATTTCCCTCACACACACTAACCCTCCTCAGACAAATACACACACTTGCCATTCGCAGGATTCAAACCCCTACTTAATTATGTTATGACACTTGAGACGGACGCATTAGCAGAGCGCACTATTCACATTACTGGGAGGTTTTCCTTCTCCTGCTATACTTATAGAGTGCTGACATCATCAGTGTTTTGAAAGGGGAATGTGCATCCTGTAGTCTGTTCTCCTTGTTGCCAAAAGGGGTATTTCCCTCACACACTAACCCCCCTCAAACAAGCACACACACTTGTCATTCGCAGGATTCAAACCCCTACCTAACTATGCTATGGCATTTGAGACGGATGCATTAGCGGAGCATGCTATTTGCATTACTGGGAGGTTTTCCTTCTTCTGCTATACTTATAGAGTGCTGACATCATCAGTCTTTGGAAAATGGAATGTGCATCCTGTAGTCTGTTCTCCTAGTTGCCAAAAGGGACATTTCTCTCACACACACTAACCCCCCTCAGACAAAGACACACACTTGCCATTCGCAGGATTCAAACCCTTCCTAACTATGTTATGACACTTGAGACGGACACATTAGCGGAGCGCGCTATTCGCATTACTGGGAGGTTTCCCTTCTCCTGCTGTACTTATAGAGTGCTGACATCATCGGTGTTTAGAAAGGGGAATGTGCATCCTGTAGTGTGTTTTCCTAGTTGCCAAAAGGGACATTTCTCTCCCACAGACTTACACACACACCAATCCCACTCAATGAGCATTTGCAGGATTCAAACCCCTACCTACGTTATGACACTTGTGACAGACGCATTAGTGGAGTGCGCTATTCGCATTACTGGTAAGTTTTGTTTCTCCTGCTGTACTTATAGGGTGCTGACATCATCGGTGTTTAGAAAGGGGAATGTGCATCCTGTGGGGAGGCAGACACCAAGCACACTCTGGCTAAGCTGTCATTCCCTAGGGCAAACAGCCTAGTGTTGACCTCTACACCCATATGTTTAATTGTCAAATGCACATTATTTGTTGCTGATAGACTGTTTGCACATCTTTATTGCCATAGCATTCCCTGTTTGTATGAACAACTTGTGCATCTGTGGAAAATGTTTGCATATGGGAGGGATCCACTATATCACGTATGTCTCTGTAGTTATTTAACTGTGTGCACTGGGCAGACTGCTGTAATGTGGTTGGTTCCTGGAATAACACATACAAATACCAGATATGTGTGTCCAACTGCTAAACTGAGATTTGGCCTAAGTGTGTGAGCATGCCCATTTCAGCCTTCCCATGGCATGTTGTCTAACATATGTCTCATTTATCAAAGTGTGTGAGCATGCCCAGTGTGAGCATTCCATATGTTGGACTCTGCAGCCCACCACATTTGTGGATGAGTGTGAACTTCAACAAATATCACCCGTTTATGGTTGTGTGTTGTGTGTCGTGTTGTGTAGTTACTGTACAACTGCTTTGTGTGTGAACACAACAGGATTATACTGTGCCTGCAGTGTTTGCATGGGATACTTTGCATACAGTTGTCAACATCCTTTCACACTGACCTAACACTGTAGTACTGTATAGTGTACTGCTAGTACTTTGACTGTGGTGGACAGTATCCTGGGCTTTAGTGCTATCACTGCTTTATATTTCGATAGTGGGCACTACAGCCTGGTTAGGAGCCAGTTGTGTACATCTGACCATGTTGCATTCTGTTCAGACGTGAACTACTTAAACCAGGCTTGTCCAACATTGGTAGTGTATTCCACAACATAGGTGTACATTTGCAAACACTAGCGATGTGCCCTAGTCCATGTCTAATGCTAGTTGGAGAGTGTGTTTGTCCTTCAACACACATTGTCACAGTCCTTCCATGTTTGCCTGTACCTATGGGACATATATACCAGACGAGGGAGCTCCCAGGACAAAGCCTTGTGGGATGCCAGTTATATCTGGTTTGTAGTCTGACATGGCTGCAGCATGTCTGACCATGTCTGTTCTGTCCTTGGTCTGGTTTGCAACCCCTCTACTGACATGTGGGTTTATATTTAAGCTGGTGAGCTTATCTATAATGAACATGTAGGGTATTGTATAGAAGCCTTTGCAAGGTCCAGCTACGCTGTTGGACCACATTGCCCTCATCAATGACCTTAATGACTGTTTCAATTGAGTCAAACATGTTTAGGGGCAGGATCTGCACTTGAGAAAGCCACACTGGGTATGGTCCAGTGTCAGTAGGTCCCCAATATCTTTATGTCTGTGGTACATGCTGATCCTTTCCATAGCTGTGCAGACCGAGCTTCTCAGGATTCTTTGGTAGTAGTTTTCAGTATCCATTCAGGCAACACCTTTGTTGAGAAGGACCACTGTTGCTGTACACTGCTCTTTGGGTACATATTCTGTGGTAAGGCTGACATTGAGCAGTAGTGTGGTTTGGCATTCCATTCATCTTGGAGTCCATGTTGCACTAAGCCCAGGACACCATCTCATACCATTGCTGCTGTGTGTTTTGCTTTGTAGATGTTGGCTGTTACCTCAGCATCTGCAATGTCAGGGGGCCAGCAGTCTGCTGGGATAGATATTCTGCATTCGGGGGGGGGGGGGTTGCACTGCAACTGTCAGGATGTATGTTGGCAATATGTGTGTGTGTTTGCGATATTTGTGTGATTCAGGGCATATCTGTGAATTCCCAAAATGGTTCCTACTATCAGTTGTGAAAGCCTTGGGATTATCCTTAGTGTCCTGTACAATTTGTATCTTCATAGGTTCATAGGTTCATACTAGGCTATCCACCCTAGGGCATTTGTTAGCCTAGCCAGAGTGTGTGTGGCTTTTGCCACCCCTTGCTATGTGAATATTATGGCCATTTATGATTTGCTTTGCTGTGCCTCTGTCTGGACATGACACAGTGAAGACCCCCAGTGTAACTCTACAATCATCCATCCACTTGGCAAGATTCCTGTTGAAGAGTGTCAGTGAGGGGCTCTGCCTAACATGGAGTGGGATTCTGGTCCAGGGTGTGGGGAGCCTCTGGATTATGTATCTGTCCCACCAGCACATCCTATTTCATTATTTGTTGAGGTTGACATCTCTCACTCTCACAGCTCCGATGGATTTGAGTTTTCTGGGGTGGAGCATGTCCATTACTCCTGTGTTGGGCATGGCCTTCTACAACAGGCATGCAATGCCTCTGTGTAGGCAGTATGTGACTGCATTCAGCTGGGGTGTCTACAGCCAGGCAGCATATGACATATATTTGAGACCCTTTATCCTCTTGGTGAGGTACCTTTGAGGTCTTTCTAACTGCTGCAGGTGTCAGGTAAGGTACATCCCATATGAGGCATTGTACTAGATTATGGGTGTGATTAGAGAACAGTATAGGGGCACAATGACCTCTGTTGACGTAGATGTGAATCCTTTCCTGATACGGTGTCAAATGTAGACAGTCTTCCTAGCCACATTGGCAATGTGGGTGTCACATAACAGGTTACTGTCCACTTGTGTCCCTAGGTCCCTGGTTACTCCTTCCATACATAATGGTTTACCACCTATGTGGTAATTTGTGGTACTTTGTTTGGTATTTGGTGGGACATTCATACTGTCCAGTGTCTTCAGGACGGCTGGGTGGGGTTCCTGTGTGAGAGTGTGGTCTGTAGCATGCTACAGACTGTACAGCAGTCTTGCCTACAGTTAGTTGCACATGGGTGGGCTCCAATGCCTTGTGCATTGTCAGTTACCTGGACGTATGGGTGTCTGTGGTGACTATGGATACTCACCCTCCTTTTATGTTTTGTTCCAGGTTTTGGGGCCATGACGCATGATACGTGGTATAACCTGGTAGTGCTGGTGTGCTGTCAGGAGGCTTGCAGCAGGTTTCTGTCACTGCACAGACATCGATGTTCTCCATACTGGGGATGGCCTTGGGAGCATGCATATTGGGGTTTACACATCTGGCATTGGTCAGCATTTCCCTTATGTTTCTTCCCACTTATGTTTTCTAGGGTGGTGGGTCTGGGTCAGTCTTTTCAGCCTTGCCTACAAAAGGCTCTATGGAGGTGGCAAAGGCCTTATCCAATATTCAGACGCCCAGGGGTAACAGGTGCAAGCCATCCCAAGAACAGCTGCGTGGCTTGTCAAGCATGACATCCCAAGCAGACAGACATTGGATCCCCTTGGAATGACACCAGTAAGTGTGCCACTTGCTATGACTGATCATTCCGTGTTTGTACTGTGGCATTATTCTTGGTAAGGGTAGGATGCTGCAAATGGTGAGTGTCATACCGGCCTGGACTACATAATCAGAGAGCTCATCTATGTCTTTTTTCATGTAGTCTAGGGAGGTACATCTCAGGTCATTCACACCAGCATGGACTATGACTGCATCATATTTCTACTTGCTTTGGAGTGACCTGCATACTTCTGTTATGTGGCATATTGTGGCAGCCTACAGGCAGCTTACTGTACCCTTTCCCTTGTTCAGTCTGGTGTGCGGGACAGCAGTGTGTCTGACTATGGAGTCACCTATTACAACTGTATCAGGCATGTTGTTTCTCCTTCTGGCCTGTGACTGTTTGGCACACCAGCTTTGTGTACTATGTGTTGCATGTGCTATGTTTGGAGGTTGTTTGATTGGGTGTCTGCTTTAGAGGCCTCTGTTGGTGTGCTGTGTTTGTAATTTGTGCCTCCGGGAATGTTTATCTGTGTTTATGTTTTTGGTTTGCAGTTGTGATAGGTCTATGTGGGACTGTGTTTGTGGTGTGTGTGGTTACCTTCTCCTCCTGACTAGTTTTGGGAGTACTGAGTTGAGGGAGCTCAGCCTCCAGTTTGGATAGATGGTTGCATCTCACACATATATTTGTATTTCTTGGGTGGAGTTGGGGGTTGTCTGTGTACTTGGGGCAGGTGTAACATTGCCTCAGGATTCACAGATTCAACTTGTTGTGGCTGGCCTTAGTGGATTGTATGTGTGGACAGATTTTATTGCCATACTACTGATCAGTGATTACTTCATTGTTTATGTTTGCTCTATCATGTAGTAGCTTCCTCATTCTCTTGCATGGTTTGGTTTTGGCTGGTCTCCACCATGCCAGATTCCTGCGTGTATGGCATTGTGTCTTGTTTTAATTTAGGATTGCATAATCCAAGCATTCCTGGCAGTGTTCATGGAATGGCTGTATTACAGGTTCTGAGGTGTGGCCCATATTTCGCACCTGCACAGGACCTTTAATGGATTCCACATCAGTTTGGAGGAGTGCAAATATTGCTTAACACATGTTTTCCACTGTGGTTTTCTGGCCAGGGACTGTGGTCAGGATTTGTATATCCAGTGTGATTACTCTATGGTCTGGTTTTACCAGTGAGCAATACACTTCTCATCTTGCCATCCAGTACCCATGTTGCTGATTATCACATCCAGTATGCTTACCCCTCTTGTGGGAGTGGTACGTTGTTCCTGGGCCTTTTGGTTTATGGATTCTATGAACTTTTGTCCTACACATTTGGAGCTAGTATAATGCTCCCAGTCTATGTCTGGGTATTTTCAGTCACCCAATATAATGTGGTTTGGAGGACTTGATATATTCATGTATTCCAGCATAGGCCAGTTGCAGTTCCTGGTGTTGGGACAGTAGTCTGTAGCAGGCTATAAACTGGGGGGCAGTTTTCGCCACTGTTACTTGACCATGGCTAGTCCATGCTGCTTTTTGTTGTGGTACCAACATGGGGGTGTGGTTATCCTTGACAATTCTTGCTAGTCACCCTCCTTTTGTAGCTTGTTCCATGTTTTGAGGCTGTACAGCACAGTATGAGGTGTAACCTGGTAGTGTTAGGGTGCTGTTGTGAGCCTTGGCTCAGTTTTCTGTTACAGCACAGATATCAACATTCTCCATACTGGGTGAGTTTAGACTGCATGCATCTTGCTGTTTTGACTTATCCCTTATCTTATTCTTATCCCTTCTGATACCTATGGAGATAGGTTTGTGTTTTGAGCCTTACCTATTCAGGGCACACTGTGGGTAACAACAGCCTTTGCCAGTATCCATACAGCCTGCACTGATAGGTGCACGCCAGTCCTAGCAGGTGGTGCATCATGTCATGCTCAGCATGTCATCCCAGACTGGCACACATTGGATCCCCTTTGACTAACTGCGATATTTCAGTCAATTATTGCACTTGATCATCTCATTGTCATGTTGTGGCATGATGCTTGGTGAGGGTAGGATGTTAGTCAGGGTCCTCAGGTGTGCATATAGTACATGGTGTTACGTTACTTAACACATAGCATTCATGCCTCAGGTGGTGCTGCAGGGCTGCCTCTGTCGGATCGCATATTACACTTCCCTGTACATGTTTGAGAGCAGGTTGTGTCATGTTAGGCATCCCTGTTACTATATGAGTGAGTCAGAGGGGTATCATTCCCAGGGTTCCTACTGAGCCAGTGTATGTGCTATCGTTGCCTCTTTGCCAAGGCCAGGGCATACTGGGCACGCCTCCTTCTGCCTACTGGGGCAGGCTCAGGTTGTTCCTCCTCCGAGTCACGCTCTACCTGTGATGGCCTTGGCAATGGTGGGGGGCTGTTTGGCCCGGCCCTATGCTGGTCCTGCTGCAGCTGTTTTCACAAGATCATATTATGTAGCATAGCACATATCATGACAATTTGGGTACATGTAGTTGGTGTGTACTGCAAGGCTCCACCAGATGTGTCCAGGCACCGGAACCATGACTTGAGCAGCCCAAACACACGCTCTATTACATTACGTGTTTGTGCGTGTGCCTCATTATGGCGTTCCTGTTCAGGTGTGTGTGCATTTCTGATGGGTGTCATCAGCCACGGCTCCAGTGCATAACCTGCATTCCCCACTAGGTGCTCATGCGGGATGTCCCCATTGGCAAATGTCTGGTACAGCTGCGTCAAATGCCAGATGTGGGAATCATGGTAGCTCCCAGGACAGCCAGCACACACATTCATTATTATGGCCTGGGCATCGCACATGACCTGGCAGTTGGAGGGGAAGCCCTTGCGGTTGATGTATGCCCTACACCGCTCACCGGCTGGTGCTTTGATGCATATGTGCGTGCAGTCTATTGCACCCACTACCTCAGGGTATTCCACTATTTGCTGGAAGAGACGCATATTGCTGGCCAATACCTCACGGGCATTGGGGAAATATACATGATCACCGACATGTGCTGACATGGCATCCAGGAACTGGTGCAGTACCCTGGAGGCTGATGCCTGTGATATCCTCATCATATCACCAGTTGGTCTCTGGAAGGTACCTGTTGCTAGTATTCTTAGGCCAACACATACCTTGGTTTCCACTGGGATGGGTTCCCTCTGTTGGTTCTGTGTGTGAGGCGTGGCCTGCACAGCTCCACTATTTGCTGCAGGAGGTCTCTGTCCACTCTATAGCGCTCTACTATCTCCAGCTCATGTAACCCGTGGTAGGTGACCCTGGGCCTGTACACTCTTCTCCGTCTCCTCACTGTGGATTGTCTGGCACCATCTGCATTGTCACCACCCTCAGCAAGTCGCCTATGTCTCATTATGACAGCTATGGCAGCCCCTAACATTTCTGCTCTGAGTTCAGCTTTTTCAGTTTTCACTTCTGATAACTTAACTCCTGTCTTGCAGTGTCTCTTGAGAGAAACATCCTGCACTGCTGTTTGCAGAGTTTTAAGTGCTGGGCTGGGGTACTATTCTGCCTGTGTAATTGCCTGCATCTAATTGTTTTCACCTGCTAGCTCCAGCAGTATTCCCTGCTAGCTTCCTACTAAATCTGTTGCTTCCTTTTTCTTCTCTGTTTCCTCAGGGTGGAGCCGTGTGTAAACCAGCAGAAACACGCTCAGAGTGGCTTACACGCGCGCACACATGCTTACACGGTTCAGAATCTGCTTATTCGGATTAAAACGCGTGCACGCCCAGCAAACAGTGTTAAACATCTCCCAACACGCTCCCACATGCTCAGTCTGCCTTACACGCGCGCACACTGCCTTACTCACGCTTCATGGCGCGCACACGTGCGCATACACATCCAGCAAGAAACTTTGGTGTAGGCAACAGTGTACACCTTCCATTTCTTGACTTTCTCATGCTTAGTTAGTGGCACACCTCTTTCCATGATATCTGTCTGACATCTGTCATGTAACTCTGACCTCCAATGAACTGCATTTCTTTCTACCATTCCCCCCTGTGATGTCACCTATCTCCTACTCTGTTCCTCCCCCTTCTGTAACTCTTACACTACTCAGACTGTGCTCATTTGCTATGTGACAGTGGAATTCAGTATCCTTACCCTCATTTGCATCAGATTGCCTACTAATGCTTAGTTACATGTCTTAGACTCCGCTTCCCCCCTTAGCAACCACTACACGGTGGCCATGTTGGTTTTGGTCTGCTGGTCCCTGCATTGACATGCCATGTATTGTATAAAACCCACATTTGTGGGTTTAAAACCTTCGTTTTTATGTTCTATACAGCGCAGCCCATTTGCGCGGGGCTGCGCTGGGTTTAAACATCGGCAATCGCCGGAAAAAAAAATTATTTTTAATATATTTGCATCAGGTTACCTTGCCAATGGCCACATATTTGGCCATTGGCATGCTGCATGACACATATGCACCCTTTATTTGGAGCTGACATGGCTCCATTGCAGTTTTTGCAGAAACGTACTCAGTTGTCAACTGAGTACATTTCTGCAGCTAAAACGGCTCTTACACGGGCTGTTCTGGGCTTCCTGGATCGCTAATCATCCTCATTTGCATGCTATTCGGCTGCAAGTGAGGTGATTAGCTTATCCGCCCACTCCGTGTAAGAGCGTTTTAGCTCTCTTACACGGACTTTGGGCTGTTCCTGGATCACGAAGGCTGCATGGAGTCTTACACTACTCTTAGACTCCATGCAAGCCTTCGTGAATCTGGCCTACTGTCTCGCTATGTTAAACGAGTTTAACATAGCGAGAGAGCTTTAAAAAAAGCAACGGAGATTCTCCGTTGCTTTAAACTGTCTCGCCATGTTAAACTCCTTTAACATAGCGAGACAGTTTGTAAAAAACGGAGGTCTTGCTATCTCCGTTGCTTTTTTCAAACTGTCTCGCTATGTTAAATGGGTTTAACATAGCGAGTCAGGTTTAAAAAAAACGGAGATTCTCCGTTTTTTCAAAACTGTCTCGCTATGTTAAACACATTTAACATAGCAAAACAGTTTGTAAAAAGCAACAGAGATCTTGCTTTCTCTGTTGCTTTTGCCCACAGCTCTGATGTACTGAGTAGGCATAAGCATGGCAGTACATCAGAACTGCTGCAGAATACCAGACAGCTGCGGAAGGGCAGCAAGGAGGCATTATACAATGCCATTATTTAAGAAAAGCAATTTTTTTTTTTCTTAAATAATGTCATTGCATAATAGCAATAACCCACTTCTGGGTGTGGGTAATGCTGGATTTACCCACGGTTGGCTTTGTTTGGCCACTCAAGCTTCGCCCCCGTGACCAAACCACACCAACCATGGGTAAATCCAGCATTACCCACACCTAGGTGTGGGTTATTGCTATAATATTGCTTACACCTTTTTAAGCTGTTAAAATCGAAGATACAATTAAATAAATGTGTATCTCATTGAGCTAGGTAAATAAATGACATGTCACACTGCAAGGTAGTGCATAATTTCTGGTAGGAAGAAGTTCTTTCTCATCTTAGTTCAGAATCTACATCATCCAGATTTGCTTTAGCTTCAGAGACAAAATGCCGTTTCAATGAATTCTTCAGATATTACAATATTGTGAACTGGGATAATAGTCTGAAGTCCTTCCTCTGTCTCTATATTCATTGTTGTGAAATTATTTTTTTTCTGTTTGCATATAATGAAGTCTAACTTGTATCAAGATGCCTCATGCCCAGGTTCCTTCTGCACGTTCAGTAGTCTGCAGTTTCTTCTGCATAAAGTACTTGAGATAAATATGATATCAGATGAAGATATCTTCCCATGCTTAAAGCCTGCACATATTATGCATGCAAAAATAGTCATGTCAGACAGTAAGACTATCATTTAGACAAATATATTAAAACTGAGTCCTTATCAGCTGATTCTGGAACATTATATTTCTAGAAACAATTGCATTTTAGTGGCTGGCTGCAGGTTTGAAGTATTGAGTCATAAAAATAACATTGTAGACAAGTGGAACAGTTCTACTGAAAGGTGAAGCAATTGCTATATAAAGTTTTTAATAAAACCTGTAGTAATTGCTGAGTAATATTTTATGAAAATATGTACTTATGGAAGTTTCAGCCTTTACTATGTAGGAAAATTATAAAACTTCTAAGAGGACACAAAATGTATGCACAAGCTATGCATGGGTTCCACATATTTTTGTAAATTCATGCCATTATTTAATTTCCATGAACACAACAGACATTTGCTGTAACATGCATTAACAGTAAACTATTAAATGCTACATGAAGACCAACGCTACATTTCATTGTGTCCTTTGCTTATAGCAGTTGCTATTCAAGTAGCATTCTCTGTCCATACATATGAAAGCATCCTGTTCATTTGGAAGTAATGCATACACTAAATTCCTGTCCTTTTACATTTTTTCTCAGCATTAAAAATAGTTATAAGCAAAAGTTATCCACTAGTATATATTTCAAGTTACGTTTTCAGTTGCACATAACATTTATCTGTGTTTAGTATTACTTCTCAGATGCAACATCCTTGATCTCTGTTTATAATAATATTCTTAACAAGAATAATTATTCAGTTTCTCATACTAAATCTTATATATTGCTACATGGCTTAGAGAGGCCAGTTTGCTCAATAATAATTGCCATTGCTCATATTTAGCTGTACATACATTGTAATTACTGAAAAGCAAAGTTCTTGTACTGAAAATTAACATCCGAGGGAAACCTTTCATGAGTGTAGGAAAGAGTCTCTGTGGGATGTGTAGCTTGACACAGTACCAAGTTTAGGTACTCTGGGGAGGTACCTTCAGCATTTTCTCCAAGACTCACTACTGTTGCTAGTTTTCAGACATCCACCCCCCCCCCCCCGACAGTGTTCTAGTCTATCATTCCTGATGGAATATGAAACTATTTGACTACTGAGATTAGCCATTCTGTCTGTTACTCTCCTTGGGGTTTGAAACTGAACATTCATCAAGCTGTGAAAAAAAATTCTGGTTATCTATTTTCCGTCCAACAGAGGTTTTGTCATACTTTTGGAGTTAGGATATGTGGTAGGGATGCTCTCAAGGAATATTAGCAGCAATTGTCACTTCTATGGTACTGTCTTTCACTGAAGTTTATTTTCCATACTCAGTTGTCCGATAACTGGATAGAAAGCATCCACTTCTTAAGCTTTTCTTAAATGGTTTATGTATCTTCTCCAGGTGTCATGTCTTACAATTGCATTTACCTCCAGGTCCCAGTCCTTGAAATAGACCTGCTTGACATTTTCCAGTCATTAACACAGGACAGGTAATAACTTGAAAATCTCCACAGATATAAAACACATTTTCATTAGCAATGGCTCTTTCAGTATAGACCATTCCCTATAATTTGCTTTAGAAAACAGCAGAGCATTTCCATCCTTAGCTCAATGTCTTGCTTGCTAAAGTATAGGGCAATGTGTTGACTACAGGAAATACTGTGCTAACAATTGGTTCTAATTTATTTTCTGGTTTTCTGCTTTTTAATTTTCCTTTGAGTTTTGTAAACAAGTGTTTAGTCTCTGTCAGCAAATGTTGGCATTTCTTATCTGTTGTGACTTTGTAACTGATTTTAGCTGCCATTAATCGCATAATTGAAAATCAATGCATCCTGAATCCTTTTACCCAGTCTCTTCCAAATGAGACTATCTTCCCTGCAATTACACACACACACACACACACACACACACACACACACACACACACATACATATATATATATATATATATATATATATATATATATATATACATACATACAAACTCAACATCTAAAACTACAATCCACTCTGCTACAGGCCCCATGAAGGCTCAGTGTCTCTCCAACCTAACACCACTCTTAAGTATTCAACTGCGGTACCACCTTTAACATTCTTGTAAGAAAAGCGCAGTCCGGGTCTGAACTGTCTGCAAACAGCTACAGTTAACTTTGAGTATGTGTCTACCTGTTTGAGCCAATATTCATTTTCCCTGGAGAGCACTCTGCTTTGGTTGTAAGCAGCCCCCCCACCACACACACACACACACACACACACACACACACACACACACACACACACACACACACACACACACACACACACACACACACACACACACACACACACACATCTTCCACTTTCTCTTATTCCCTTCTGTTAGCAAATAGTATCCATAACTGATCAATACTGTGTGTTTGTAACTTTAAACTATGACCACAGTAGCCTACTGATACAAGGTGATCCTGTTTTTCCACCTGAGAAATTAAGAAATGACTTACAGTTTCAGAGCAGTCCTTGATCAATTGTGATTGTTTCTTAACACATACTTGTCTTTGCTTTGTGATTGTTTCCAGCCCCTCATACGAGCAACTAACAGGGTCTGTACCCGCTTCGCTCCCCACCCTGCCCCCTATTCCCTCCCGCCCCCGGTGGTCCCCACCTTTATTACACTCAAAACCCTCCCATCTTTCTAATAGCCAACCACAGCACTAACCCAACACTACCTCCTCCATCTTCCCACTACTATCACACCTCCTCAACTAACATGTACAAGCATACCTTTCCTATGCTCACTGCATGCACTCTCCTTGCATATCTTACATCCTACCAAAGCTCCATCATTCCCCCACTCAACCACTACCACTGTACTACTACTCACACCACCACTCATGTCTCACCCACACTCAGCTCCTCCTACCAGCTCAAGAACCACCCCTATGCACCCCACATATTCTACCAACTATATTACTCAAACATAAAGCATCCCTACAACTTAACATAATAACCCTCCCACCATACCTATTACCCACAGAGCACAATCATAAAGTTTCCCTTATAATCAAACACATTCAAAAACTGAGAAAACTAATAATCTCATGCTTCTCAAAACTAGCCCTAAGTGGAGACATCCACCCCAACCCTGGCCCTACCATCTCCAACCCCAATCTTCATAATCAGACTAGAAACCACAACTTCTCCCATATTACAGCCAATAGAAAGCCAAGTGACTTCCTTCTACTATGCCTAAATATTAGAAGTATATCCAACAAAGTCCATGAACTCCATGCCACCATAGATTTGTACTCCCCTGATATAGTCATCCTGACAGAAACCTGGCTAAAACCTCACATTACCAGTGAGCAAATACTCCCTACAGGTTAAGGCATACTAAGAGTAGACCGGCTAAACAAAAAAGGAGGTGGTGTAGCTATAATATTTAAACAGCATCTAAACATCCAGATCTTAAAATCATCAGCTCCACAAATAGGCAATGAAGAAATAATATATACCAACCTCAAAATTAACCAAAACAAAACCATCAACATAATTGGATGCTACTTCCCACCTGGCCAAAACATCCCTCCCTAGAAAACCTCCTCAGCTGGTCTACCCACCATCTCCCCCAAGAAACTATCATCTTAGGTGATTTTAATATTGACTGGCAATCCTGTTCTGGCAGCAATCCAACCCATCATGTACACCTTCATGGCTTCACTCAACTAGTCCAGTCACCAACCAGGATAAATAAAAACTCCACCAAGCACACTACCCTGGATTGGATACTAGTCAGTAAGAGCCCCCAGTCATATATAACAGGCTGCTTATCAGATAGCCTCAGTGATCACTCCCCAACATTCCTACACAAAAAATACCTATACCAAGCTAAACCTGTCATCTACCGTCAAATACGTAAAAAACTAAATTTAACCCACTCACATTGATCTCATCCCTCAAAGAATGTAACTGGCATCCTCTAAAGTACCCCAGTCTAGATGATGCAGTTGAATTTTTTAATACTACCTTCCTGAACATCCTTAATTACCATGCGCCCATAAGATTCTCCAGAACCAAAGCACAACCCTCCCCATGGCTACAGAAAACCACTAAGTCAGAAATGAAAAACAGGGATAAAACCTGGGAGCAGTGGCACAAAACCAAAACCCCCTCAGCTAGACAGAAATTCCTAGAACTACGCAATAGAGTCAAAAAGCTGATAAAACAGGACAAATCCCAATACTACCAGTCTGCCCTAGACTCCTCACAACACAGCCCCAAACAATTCTGGTCCTCCATAAACTCCATCCTCCACCCAGGTAAAGTCAGTACCCCCCCTCCTAACATCCCTCACTCCTCAGAAAATATTGCTTCCTCATTCAACACACACTTCACCCAAACCATACTATCACTAGCTAAACAAGACAACCCCTCCCTCCAACCCACACCTTCAACTAGTAATCTCCCCACTGCCTTCTCTTTTTCTCCTGTACCTACCTCCAACATAAAAAAAACTCCTAACTAAACTTAAACCCACCAAATTAGCAGCAGACAGCCTCCCAAGTGAATACCTACAAATCGCAGCTGATGCTCTGGCCTACCCAGTATCCATCTTGATTAACTGATCTCTGTCAGAAAGTTACGTTCCCACACTGTGGAAAGTATCACATATAATTCCCCTCCACAAAGGCGGACCCTCCACAGAACTAACCAATTACCGCTCCATAGCTATTCTCTCTCCACTCTCCAAAATACTAGAGATGCATACACTCTCAGGTCTCAGACTACCTCCTTACTAACAACCTCCTTTCCAGTACTCAACATGGTTTCCGACCAAACCATAGCACCAACACTGCCTTACTCTCCTTTACTAACACTATCCTTCAGCATAAAAACAATGGCTATCTCTCCTCTGCTACTTTCCTAGACCTATCTAAAGCATTTGACATGATCCCACAGAAACAACTTATCTCTGTCCTCAATAACTTATCCTTCACACAATCAGTCACCAACTGGTTTCAGAGTTACCTGTCTGACCACCAACAATCCGTTGTATGGCAGAATGACATATCTCCCCAACTACCTGTCTCCATAAGGGTTCCCCAAGGATCCATCCTTGGACCCCTACTCTTCTCGGTTTACACCAATAATCTAGCCTCTGCCACCAAACATGGCACACTCATACAATACACAGACGACTCAACCATCATCTGCTCAGCCCAGTCCCTACCAAAACTGCAAAAAGTCACACAGGAAGCCTTTTCCTCTGTTGAAACATGGTTATCCAATGCCCGATTAATACTCAACCCAAACAAAACTAAACTACTCATCTTCCAACCCACCAAACATACTCAAAACAACTCTCACTTTAACATCACAGCAAAAGACAACACCACTATATACCCAACTGAACATACCAAATTGCTAGGAGTGAAATAGACAATAAACTAAAATTTGACATTCACATATCCATGACTATAAAAGTCCACAAAAACTAGGAGCGTTATACAGAAATAAGCAATTTCTCACCAAAGCAGCAAAGATTTCAATAGCAAATTCCCACCTTATCTCCACCCTGCTTTATGCCTCTCCAATATATACCAACCTAAGGCAATGTGATCTAAACAAGCTAGAGACCTGCTACAACAAAATCGCCAAATTCGCCACAGGGGCATCCTATCGTAGTTACCACTGTCTCTCACTTGCTGAACTGGGCTGGCTTGAACTCTCTCACCTCTTTCAATGGTATCAACTCTCACTCACCCACAAACTAGTAAACCATCCACTAAATGTCCCATCCCTCCAGAATCTACTCCAACCCTATCGCACCACCAGACCACTAAGATCCAGCAGCGAAAATCACTTTCAGATCACTAAAGCCAATAACTCTGCTGGTGAAGCACTATTCTCTTGCACCATAGCCAAATTATGGAACTCACTCCCACCCACAATTACCTCCATACCATCATGCACCCACTTCAAAACTTCACTAAAAGCACAACTAAAAACATGCTGGCTATGCCCTTGCAACTCCCACTCTAATATCATCCACCCCATCCAACCACTAACTTTCTTTCCACTCCACTAACTACCTTGATTATAGCCAGCTCAGATGCTCATAAGCCAGTACTTATTATACAGCATGAACTTCTTCTTCTTGTAACATTTGTTAATGTCTGGTATGCACTTCACAGATAAAGATTCTAGTTGTCTACTGATGTACTATGTTCTTCATCTGTAAATATGTTGTAAGTAATTGCTATGTAAATTGTTAATCACTATGTAATCCAATGTAAATACTGTCTGTTTATTTCAACTGTGGAGCTTTTCTCCCCGGGCCTCCGCTGAAAATGGACCTATGTCCAGTCAGACACTCCCGGTCAACAAATTTAAATAAATAAAATAAATAAATAAATGTATCTTTTTTTTATTTTCTTCATTTCTTCTTATTCCTCCACATCTTCCTATCACATAGCTGTCATTATTCTTCTGCATTCTCCACAAAACCCATTCTTTACAGTGTATTATTCTGTCCCAGAAGTTCTGCTGTCTTATCTTCCTATATTTATATGCCAGTTTTTCCATTTAGTGTATTTTTACTGGTTTACCTTTATTTTGTTGAATGCCGTATGTGCGACGTGCAAAACGTCAGAAGTAGGGCTGCAAAGAACCACAATGCCGATTCACCATGTGTTTGAATGGCAAATAAGCAAATGCTTTTTTGCCATTCAAAGACATGGATCAAATGTCAGAAATGGTTTTCCATCAAACCATTTTCGAAATTTGATCCTTCGATGTTGTCTGTATTTCGGCATTACGGTTCGTGGAATTGTCTGATCGCAAAAATGGTATTCAATCATTCAAAGGTAAACTATTTTTACTATGTTTACTTCTACATTAGCAGATACTTTGCTTTCTTTTTCATTCTAGTCTTTTAACAGCCCTCTGTCAGTTTACCATACCAAGCTAGAACTTATGATGCTCATTTTAGTTATGAATTAATCTTTTACATGTTATTTGAAAGCATGAATGACTGATAAAATATGGTTTATAGAAAAATAATGATTTCCCAAGGTTGTATTGTGATGATAATACTGTAGGTGGATGACACTTTCACCCATGGAAAGGTCCATGGTTTCTCTGGCACACCCATTCTGGTGGGTATTACTGCAATTACTGCATCTAGAAAATGATCTCTGTGTTATTGAATTTATGTGCATTATGTTTATTTTTTGCCATTTGTTTACCAGTAAAGCCTAAAGGGACAATAACCCATATTCAGTAGAGGCCCAGGGAGAGAAGCTCTATCATAGTACATGAAAAGAAACAGTACAACACAGTTCAGAAAAATGTGAATATTTAATAGGGTTCATCCATTATTACAAAAACGAAAACGATCCAAGCAGAGTGCAATAATATGACAGTTTCATGAGGATAAAGAAGTTAATTTGATTAGACTAGAGGAGGTAAAGAGAAAGGGAAAGGCGAATAAATAAGGTGAAAAATATAGCAATAAAAAATAGACAAGGTTAGCAAAGAAAAACATATTTATGCATTTCCCTTTAGTGTTAGTAAAGACAGAAACATATGCAGATAGAGAGGGGTTATATGCTTATAAACAATTATGCGCATATTTAAGTTAACAGAGAAAATAAGCGTTTATATTGTGTGTTACATGTGGTAGTATAGCAGAAGAGAGATTGCAAATTTAGCAAGTGTGATAGATTTAGGGTAATCGAAGAGGTGCTGCTAAGGTAGGTAAGAAGGGCCAGTCGTAAGAAAAATAATTAAGGGTAGTTGGAGGAAAGTGGAGGAGAAACAACAGCTGGAAGAAGTGGGACAAGATAAAATGGAAGTGGTTAGAAGATGGAACTAACCTGGTGTGGAGCAGAAGACGAGAGCCAGGAATAAGTTATGAATGTTTAAAAGAAGTCATGAATATGTGAAGGTTGTGTGTTGACTTGATTGTTATTGGAAGTGACTTGTGGGATGTAGCTTTGGAGAACTGTATTGAGAGCTGAACAGGCAGAAGGATTGCATATTATTTTTGTGCTATGATCAGTTGGGTGTCTGTAAAATAGTCAGATAGTTCTAACCAATTTAGTTCTTTCAGTGTAGCACATTAGTTACTTTGATTTGGTTTGTTTGGTGCAAATTCTGCAGTCTCGCAGCATTGCTGTACTTTAGTTTTTAGAGAGGTTTAAAGTTTTGTGAGGATGGGTGCTTTCTTTGTACAGAGTGATAGCAGAAGGCAGTTAGTAGGATTGCTTTTGTACTAGTTGTGAAGAAGTTTCTAGTTAATAGCATGTAGTGTTTTAATGATTTCATGGTGTTTCAGGATGTTTGGCATTTTTGAAATGTAACAATTCTTTAAATTCTTTCTCAGTTTTGTTTAATAAGGTTTACATTAATAATTGCTGATAAAACTGAATGAACAAATTCCAGTAAGAGCTGTACAAAATAGTAGCCCTTCATTTTGGGAGATCCACACAGCAAATATCTTTCCTCTTTCACATTATCTGTATATATTTTTAACACTCATTTCCAGTTTCACAGCTATTTACCATTCCCTTAAAAATGGACTAGATTCATTATAGCCTATACTAAGTCTATACTGTGTACATAATCTGTATTCTAGAACAGCCGTACCACATTTTTTGTGGTTTATAGTCACTTAGAAAGATTACACTAAGTGCACATATAGTCTACACTTTGTGGTAACTTTTATGAATCCCCCTCAATATTTAAGGGTGCAAGAAAACCAGTAGGAAAAGTAAAATTAGGAGGAAGAAGGTGTGAGTTATGCTTGTGTTGTCTGTTCACTCAGAATTGTGTATGCTTAGTGCAAACATTCATGAATCCCAGGGAATAATTGTCCCTTACCTCCACCAGATGATGAATTTCAAAATATTTTCTACTATATTTTCCCTTTTCTGATCCACAACCATAACCTTAATAACATATTCATGATTTTTATAAAATATTTCACATTGCTCCACTCTGTGCTCCACTCATTCTTTATTCTGTTGCCCCCCCCAAACGCTTCACAATTAGTCCCATAAACTCCTCACCATTTTGGCACCTCAATTTTGTACAAGCAAGATCTTAATGATCTTGTTTCCTCATTTCCAAAAATGCGTTCCCAGAATTCTACATCCTTATTCTCAGAAAGACTTTACCCACACACATGCATGTATCTCGAACCTTGGAAAACTGACTGTTTACTCCTAACCATAACTCCAGCCCTTATGTTTTCTGAATTTCCTTTATTCTTTATTCAGCTATTAGACAATCAGCAGTATAGCTTTAAATATTGGGTGCAATGTTACTGGGAAATGTATCATGTAGCTAAGGCCTCAGTCTTTAGTACTTGAATTAAAAAGTTGATGAGTTAAGCACAGCTATTCTTAATCTTTTCACTTATCTATGCTGACAGTTTGCAAATAAATATTACCTGGAGCTAAAAACTGAACCCAGAATCAAATGTATGGTCAGAATCAATGGAAAAATGGCACATAGAATGCATCACTATTTTATCCCTGCTGTGTAGCAAAGAAGGTTATCAGGTGACAAGGTTGCTATTTGTACTTTGCATTTTGCAAATAGTTAATTCAGCATTAACACGTGCTTTGTTGTTGTAGACCCACCAAGCTATCAATCTTTTTGATGTGTATTTTTCTTGTTTTTGCTACTGTCATTCACTCAAACAATGACTCCACTAGAACATGATACGTCCATCTCTCTCTGTATCTCTCTCTCTCTCTCTCTCTCTCTCTCTCTCTCTCTCTCTCTCTCTCTCTTTCTCTGTAGGGAAATTTGATTTGTCAGACATTTATTTTCACAAGGACTCAGTTTTCATGTGAAAGAACTGATTCAAAATTGATTCAGGTAAAAAAAGACCAAAATACTATCGATTTGATGAAAAATAGACAGGACAGTGAACAATTTTTAATATGGAGTCTGATATAGTTAGGCAATGCATGTCACAAGCCCAGTGCCTCAATCTCTAATATTTAACATGAAGACCATAAGCAGTTAGCGGTAGCCATCTCATTATCTTCATTAATCCATCATGACAATTTATAACTGAATATTATAACTTCTTGCACTGCTTGTGCTTGAGTGGCATCTTTAGTTCAAGAACCCCCATTCAGTCATCTCTTTACTTCCCAGGCTGTAAACTGCAACTCGTTATAATCTGAGTGTTCACTTTCATTCAAACATCTCTCCCATAATTCTTGCCGCTCCCTTTTCTATTTCACTTTTCCTTCTTTTTTTCTTTGTTTTTTCCCCATACTTGGAATTCAGTATCACTTAAGCAACAGTTCATTCCTTGTTTGACTTCCTCAGCTGCCTCACTGCACTCTTAACCTGCTCATAGTTAGTTATTCCTATAATCCTTATTTGAATTCCATTCACAGCACATCCAGTGCAATAATCTCCTATACATTGTATTTAAGTGTTTTATGTGGTCTGCACACCTTTAACTGACATCAGCTTATCTCAGGCATGGCTTCATCATCTGTAATTTCTCATTAAAAGGCAGCTGTTCTTTATAACCTGCTGCTATAAGCAAACTCAGCAAATGTTCATAATTTCAAGTCAAACTCCTTCTACCTTCCATACATAACTTTTGACACCTTCCTTTGTTTTTATTTTCTCCCATTTTCTTTCTCCCATTTTCCTCTCGCTGTGTCATCTAACGTTTGGCTACACAGAATTCTACCATATATCTTTTGGAGTCCAGATTTCCCCTCTCCCACTCTCACTGTCCATATAAAACATATGAATTCCTGTCCCAAATAATTACCTACACTACAAAAATCTATAACACACTCTTAGTGCCATTTATTGCCACTAAACTGGGTGCCACTAACAGGTTCTAAACCAATGACAGTTACTTGGACAACACCATCACCCTTTAAATCAAATCTCAGCCTGTGAGCAAACACTCTGCCCTGACCACTACAATAGATATTTCATTAAACTGCAGGCAAAATGCTTCCCTTTTTTTCTCTATTTACCAGATCTGTATAGATTTTGATTATTAGATATTTGATTTAACACTTTCCAAAAATAATATCAATATGCTGATCTGCTACCCTAGAGATAAAATTGCTAATTTACCAGAACTGTATGCTAACCTAGTATGGGCCCCAAACTTTTTAAAGTAATTCAAGATTCCTGGTATATGGGCCCCAAACTTCTTAAAGCAATTCAAGATTCCTGTCACACAATCATCTACAAAAAAGTAATTTATTTTCAAATGTTCTGCTTCCCCACTTAGCCTCTCATGTGCACCTCTTTGGTAACACCCTCATCACAAACAATAAAAATTTGGTAACAGAAGGCCCTTATACCATGTCCCCTTTTTGTGTCATATCACCTGACCTCCTCTCAATCATACCCACATTCAAATTGGGATGCCCATGCAGTGCTTCTAACCCTCTCTTAAATCTCTCGCCAAAGGTTATCTCAGCCTATGAAATTTTCATGAAGACCATTTGCACCATGCAAACCTTTACATTAAACAGCACCATCACGTTTTTTCTTCATTTATTTTTATTCTTCTTTATTTTTTGAACCAGTCCACTGAGTTCACTATCAACCTCTGCTAATTCATATCCAATTTCCAACTCAGCAAATTAATTTTCCCCATACCATCAAACTAAGTAAAAGCTCTTTCTGTTTCCAGTTTATTTGCAAGAGTGTTTTTGCAAATATTTTTATAGCTGCAATGAGAAGCAAAATCAAAGTATAAATATCCAGCTCTTCCACCTACTCATTCACTTTGTGTAATATTAGCATGACTGTTTTCTTTTGAAACTGGCAACATTCCATCAATATTTCTCCATTCAAATGTTTTTGCATGATCCCAACAACCTCCATTCCTACCACCTCTTAAAAGTCCACAATAAAGCTATCAACCTATGCAGTTCCTCACTGACACAATAATCTCAACTCTACAAATATGTATATCTATTTTTCTATCTATCTATCTATCTAT
Organism: Protopterus annectens; assembly: GCF_019279795.1. Lineage (NCBI taxonomy): Eukaryota > Metazoa > Chordata > Ceratodontiformes > Protopteridae > Protopterus > Protopterus annectens. The sequence goes on from NC_056745.1 coordinate 938,553,455, forward strand.
ATATCTATATCTATCTATATATATATATATATATATATATATATATATATATATATATATATATATATATATATATATATATATACACTTTCTATTCTTTGAGGGAGAATAATTTAGACAGATTAGTGGGGTAGCCATGGACCCTGCATGCACCCCCCCCTATATGCTGATATAATTATGTGGCACTGTGAACGTTTAAATTACTACCATATTTCAGGTTCCTGGATGATATATTTATTATTTGGAAAGGAAATGAAACAGAGTTAAAGAAATCTGTGGATTATATCCAGGGTGCTATGACTTTTTTTAAATTGATTTACACTTATTCTATGAAGAGCATTAATTACTTGGATGTAACTTTATTAAAAGACCCAGTCAAAAGAGAATTTAAATCCAGATTATATAGAAAACCAACCTTTTCTAATAATTATTTACATTTCAAGAGCTGCCACCCATAAAAACAAAAAAGTTTAATAAAGGGCCACATGGTTAGGTTGGCCAGGATTATCTCTGATAATGAATATCTTTGTGTGGAGATAAGTAAACTAAAACAAATGTTCATTGACAGGGACTACCCTGAGGTGATGATTAATGAAATTCAATATGAAATTCTTCTTGGGAGAAAATTAAAATATCCCTCTTTATTAGGAAAGGTTTTACCCATAAAAGATGGAACAGAAGTAAATGGCACCATAGTTAATGATGACCCTGTATTAGGCTAAGAACATAGTTTGTTACTAAAATTTGGATCTGTAAGCTACACTCTTAAGCAGCATATTAGAAGTAATTGGAATATACTGCAAGATGACCCCAAACTTAAAAAGTGCTTAGGTGATGAACCTAATTTTTGCTTTAAAAGATATAATCTTAAAAAAATATGGAAAGAGATGGAACAATTCATATGAATGATGTTTTGGGTAACAAGAGAGGAACTAAAAAAATGTGGTCCCTGTAAACAGTATAATTACATATATAACGGCAATATTATTTCGCTTCCCAGTGTTAAGTACACTTTTCGATTCCTTCAGGAATATAATTGTAGGACTGCAGGAGTGGTTTATTTGGCTTATTTGTGACATTTGCCACTATTTCTATATAGGGATGAATGAATGCACCCTTAACAAATGCATTTATGAGCACCAGTATGATAATCAAAACAAAAAAAGAGACTAATGCATTATACAGACACAAAATGGTTTGTGAAGAGAATAAAAAGTTTTATTTTTTTTGTTTTGGAGCAGGTGGTAAAAACACCTAGGGGTGGTCCCTGGGAGTATTCTCTGGAATACAGAGAACTTCTTTGGCAATTTAGTTTGGATGCTAGAGAGAAGCCTGGGTTAAATGATGCCATTTCATTAGCTTGCTTGTTAAAATTAAGATCAGTCAAACTATATTTTAATTTTTTATTGTACATCAACAATATGTTTTAATTTTTCATTCAACATTTGAAAAGTTTTAAAGATTAATTGTTTAAGATTTTATATAATAATTTGTGTTTCTAATATGTTCATGTTACTTGTTAGTGGTTTTCAATTGACTTTGTAATATAAACGGTAGAAGTATTAAGTGTTTTTAGTTCTGAAGAAGTCCTATAGAAAAAGGACAAAAGGATGAAAGCACTAAACTTATAACTTATTAAAAGGTTTTTAAGTATTTATGTCTGGTCTGCTATTTGCCGAAATATATTTGTGATTATTTGTTTCTTTTATCGGCTTGACATTTTTTGTTTTTGGGCAACTCAGATATGTGACTATCCTCCATGAGCTCTTTACTATGACTTGCACATAGTGAAAATATAATTGGGTAAGAATTAGGTAAGTTGCATACTGAATAATAATTTGACCATGTAATAATACTATACACCGCTGTATATAGGTTGCTACTAAGTATATATGTCAGCTTTGTATAATTAGATCATAACTATTATTAGAAAATAAATGAACTAGTTATTTTGACATTGTATAATTAGTATTATATATAACAACTATTGCTATAGAAATAAATACTGCACTGTATAATGAGGTAGTTACTATGTACATATGTTGACATTGAGTAATTAGCTTTATCTTTCTGCTAGCGTATCTCTGATCTGTTCTGTTCAAAAAACAAAATGCTTTAGCTTGAAACAAAGCATTTCAATAACTTTTTTCTTTAGAACATGCTAGAACTCAAGAACAACTATTTGGACTGTACCTGAATCAGTCTAGTCTTATGATCACTATCCAAAATCCTGCAATTTTACTGGGCAACTTATATTCAAGCTGGTTTCAAATCTGCATGTCCTTTTTGATAGGTCTTACTAGACTGATACTCATAGACATTCTATAGATGTCTTCTTCATATAAGATGACATTGTCACATGGCTATTGAATTGCTTTTACATCACAAAGCTTCCTTAATTTGCATACAGCTTTGTGGCTTAAACTTTCTAGATGCTCTGCTTCTAATATTATAGTGTCAGGTGAAACTAACATATATAGAGTAAGGTATCCCTATAACCCATCAGACCTAGCCATTGCAAGATACAGTAGTGTTGTTTGCATTGACTGTCCTCCTATGCCTCAACATTGCCAGTCTGGACCCTAACCCTAAGAAATTAATCATGAAGTGAGTGTTTGAACTTAGGTGGGAGCCATGCTGAAGCAATATATCAGTTGCAACCCTTCCAAGTACAACCCACAGAAAAAAGTTAACATTCATACTCATCTAGAATTAGACCCACTTCTTACTACAGCTACTATTAGAATATATGTGCATGATTAGTCTCCATCTTCTTTTGTAATCCTATAATTAATTGTAATTTTTGTTTTTTCTCCGTAACAATTCCTTGTAAACTGTAAGAAATGCCACTGCATTGTAATATAACAAATAAGGTGACCTCATTTGTAATTTAGAAATGGTGAGAAAAGCAATTACTATGGCATACGACACAGAAGCAGCTGTTATGATATAAAATGCTACAGTGAGTCTATTCATACTAACCTGATATGCTTTAAGGCAGGGTTTGTGCCTCAGTCTTTATATATGTTTTTGAGTTGTCAGCTAAGCCAGTAAATAAAGAAAAGTGATACAGCTGTCTTTAATTTAATTTCTATTAAACTTTTATTAATGCAGGTTAGCTGTAAGATATATTTGTTTTATTTATAATAGGCTGTTTATAAACAGTTTCACAGTTTTTTATTATCTTTTCAGTTATTTAGATGCTTACTGATGTACCTTAACTATTAAGAGTATTAATTTATTAACTGCTTACAAATACAGATCAGCGTTAAAAAAAAAGATACATTTAGTTTTTATTATGGGTACACAGAACTCCTATGTTTTGCTCATCTCTGCACATTGGAATTTGGCACATTCAGAGTTAATCGTTGTATGGGATACTAATGTTATTATTCTAGGATTGCTTGACATGCATTGACTTATCTGTGTGATCACGTGCTATTCCATTTATGTGACCAGAGAATATTGCACTATATAATACAAATAAGGAAACTACATTTTTAGTGATAAGGGAGGAAACATGAAGGAAAAGTTTGCCAGCAAATTATTATAGAATCAAGAACTTTATACATATTAAGAAAACAAGATGTTTTCTTCAACTGTATGAATCAATGTGCGTATAATTCATGTATTAGTCAGAGTCGGGACATTCCACAATATGGGGAGGAATATGGGGAGGAAGCTAAAAGGAAACTACATTAATTAGCTTTTGTTCTATTTATCATAGTTATCAAGGCTCTCCAGTGTGAATAGTTTTAAATGAATGAACAGAATGTACAGATGTTGTGCAAGATTCATAATTATGTACTGCAATGTTGATGCATAACCTTGAATTTAATGACTTATTTTGCTGGCTTTATTAGTGTATATTTAGCTTCAAGGAGTGCAACTGGGTATTTAAGATCAAGTTAAAAACAGCAAATAGTAAAAACAATAAAAAACAGATTTCAACAGCAGAAATAACAAACTCACTTATTTTAATACAAATAGCAGAGCGTTCGGGAACAATACCTTTTTCAATGCATATAAAACACAGTTCAAATACAGAGTTTTTAAATACAGCACATGAACCTATCACCCAATAAGAACTTAGCTTGTTATACAGAGAAGTTAAAGTTTAAAGATTCAACAACACATATAAAAAGTGCATTCAAAAGCAACTTAAAAGACACATCAGATATAGGCAGGCAGTAGCAACATTCACTTCAGTTACATTTGCTTTTGTTTTAATACAGGTTTTAAACTAAATAAAGCATTTAATCCAGGTATACAGTCAGCCTACAGTTTTAAAATCCACCTGTATTTAGCTAGTTCAGTAGCGTTTTAGAACATCACTACCTCTTATGTTAAAAAATATACTTTGCATTACTCTAAATTTAAATGCACAGTCTGTACCATTGTCATGAATATGCTTAGCCAGGGAATTACTAAGTATATATTCCTTCTAATTTCTGAAAGATGTTCAGGTATTTTTTCCTTACATTTTCTATTAGATTTACCTATATAGAAACTAGTGCATGTCATGCACCAATCTAAATAAAACAGATTTTACATGTTACAAGTGTCAAAGTAATCAAATTCATGAATCTGATTTGTTCATGGATGCACAAAGGTAACAGAAGGATCAATATGTTTACAAAAAACACAATTCTGGCATGGAACAGTACCTATTCTTTTCATTTGGGTAGATTGGTCCTTCTGTTCATACATTTCCTTATAGTATATTTTTGGTTTCAGGTTAGGGCATTTTTTAAAAGTAAAACTGGGAGATGCACCTATTTTATCCAGTTTGGCATAACAGTTAGTATGTCCAAATGTCCCCATATAATATCAGTAATACCACTAGTATTAACACTATATTTCATGATATACCAAAGCTTACTGTTTTTATTATGATGTTGACTAGTCTGTGGATGTTCTGATAAAAAATTTTGTTTGGTGCTACCATCTCTTTCATTAGTTGCATAGTTAGATACTTCATTCAAAAGACACTAATCATGCACATACATTATAAGGTAACAGGATATGTGCTGTTACCTTAAGCTTTATTAAAACTACCATTAACAGCTCACATAATTTGCAACATTGGTGGTTATGCATTGCACTAACTGCATGTTTTCACTTCAGACGATATCCAGTCAATTGTAAGGTGACTTAAAGCCTTCAATAGAGATGTTCTCATTATATGGTGGAACATGAAATTATATTTGGAATGAGTAGTGAGCAATCTCCTACTATAGCTTTGAAATATTCATGAGATGAGGAAGTAGGAGCTATGAGAAGAACTCCAGAGTTAACAACAGCTAGTTCAGAAAGAAGCAGTTCCAACAGACAGACTTAAGAAGCTTTATAGGTTCATCGGCTCTTAAGTGAGTAATAACTATTAGCTGAGTAGACCAATAGGAGCATAGCCACTGCAATTCCTGCCTGTTACTCCACATAGGTTCATAGGTTCATGAGTAGGTAGGTACTAGGCTATCGGCCCAAGGGCCTACGTAAGCCTAGCCAACAAGGTTCCATGGCTTACGCCACCCAAGAAAGTTATTTTCCTGTGCCACTATCAAGCAGAGATATATCCATAATGTTTGAAGAGGAAGACCTAGTATTGATTTATGTATCCCAAGCAACTCAGCCAGAAAGTTATTGATCTACTTTGATATGGAAAAGTAAATTAGTCTATACGTAGGGATCCTGTAGAAGAGATATCTATCCCACCAGTGGATTCTCTTAATATTACAATGTAAATGTAGATCACTAGAATAGATATTGATAGTAAACACTAAGAAGAAGACTTCCCTTTACTGCACTATAGTGAGATCCCGGAGTTGGTATATTTAAAGATGTTAGATGACTTTTTTTTTTTGACAATTCAAAGTTTTATAACTTCGACCATATGGTGTCACCCATATGGTATTTGAAGTTATAAAACTTCATTCAAATAATATAAATCCAAACATCAAGTATGGCAGAGACGTTTGCAGCCTTGCAAGTTAAGTAGCAATTGCTATGTAGAAATTTGAAAGAGAAAGAGTAGCATGATTTAGCTTGTAGATGTTCTGTGTGCAGCTTAAGGTGCACATACCTGAGACTTTCTTGGTGAAGAAGCATTATGTTACTTCTACTTAGATAATACGTCAGGACAGATACATGCTAGAGGGGGGCATTATCTTCTATTAAGAGTCTAATAAGGGAGGAGCAGTCTGGGACAACAACTTCCTTAAACCTAGGTGACATACCTTTAGTTATTAACTGCATTAGGTAGATGGATTTCCTAGTGGTAGTTGATAGATGATGGTCACAACACAGTGTGTTGTCCACAAATGTATGTAGATCTTTCATGATAGTATCTGTTTTGAGGGGGTTTCATTTATGAGGTAGGTGCAGGGGTGATCTTGCTTCCTAAAGAGATCAATCCTGCATTTCTTTGCATTGGGCTTCAGACTGTGGTGCTGACACCAGGTGTATGTGTGTCGATTAAGCCCATTTGATAGATATGGCTAGCATCTGGTGAGTTAATGACACTTCTGAGATTGAAGTCACCAACATACTTAGACAGCCATGGACCTTTCACATCAGCTTGGGCTTAATCAATGTATACGTTAAAGAGGAGAAGCCATAAAATGGAACCCTGCAGGACTCCACTGGTGACCTGCCTTTATAAGTAGACTGTGCCTCCAACTCTGACAGCGTGGGTTTTGCATGAGAGTTGGATGCTATCCAACAAGTTATATATAAGTAAGGGTTTACATTTGATTTGGACAGATTCTCAATAACATCAGAGTGTAAGGTAGTGTCAAGAACTTTGGCTAAATCTACTTATGCAGGGTGTGGCAATTCACCATCATGCTACTCATTAGTGATGTTCCCAAAGAAATGTATTAGATTTAGTAAGCAGGACATACTTTTCACAAGCACAATTAGGTTATGTTTGCTTAAGGCTTGGTTAAGATTGGCTAAGAGAACTTGTCTTTTAGTGTCAATAGTGAGACAATCTTTCACAATTAGATGAAATCTAGCATGATATTCCTTCCTATAGTGTTCAAAAAAATGTAAAAATGGTTAAGCTCTAGGGTTATATTGTCTAAGTATGGAATTATGAAGTCTGTTTCCATTAAATATTTCAGAATTACTGAATAATGTTTTCAGGATAATTCAGGCTGACAAAATAATTCCTCCCTCATGGAAATTTTCTGTAATCTCACCTATACTGAAACAAGGAAAAGATAAGTTACTTTCCACATATAGACCTATTTTGTTATTAAATGTAAACTATAAAATATTTACTTTCATTTTCACCAAAAGATTAAGAGATATAGTAAATAAATTAAATAATAATGATCAAGCCAGATTTATAGTCAATAGAGTAACATACAATAATATAAAAAGGGCACTAACTATCTTAGATTTAGCAAATGGAATGAACAAAAAATTGTCCCTAATTAGTTTAGATATCAAGAGCATTTTTATTCTGTAGACTGGAACTACTTGTTTAATACTTTAGAAATGTTTACATTTCCAGAAAAGCTTATTGGAATATTTTAAAAAAACTGTACATAGACTCCAAAGTATATGTTAAAATTGGATCTTACGTTTTCCAAAGGTTCACTTTAAACAAAGGCACAAAACAAGGGTGTCCCTTGTTCCCTTTATTATTTACATTAGTTATTGAACCCTTAGCTAATAGTATAAGAAGCAATGGAAAATTGATAGTCTCAATTAATAGAGATTGTTAATCTAAAATACATTTTTACAGATATTTTACTAACTGTAGGAGATTTAAATTATATGATTGAAGAAATAGATGAGGAAATTGAAAAGTTTCATAAAGTTTCACTACTGAAATTTAATAGCAATAAAATTGAAACTAAATCAATTACTACATAGTAAGTTTAAGGATAAATATAAATATAACTGGGAAGGAAAATAATTAAAATATTAAGGAATAAAAATTTATCCAGATGTGAGTATGATTGCTAATAATAATTTTGAAAAAGTAATTTAAGAAGTATCACTACTTATTAAAAATGGAATTAATGATTTTTTTTAACTTTGAGGATATGTTAGTGCTTATTAAAATGGTTATATTACCTACACACACACACACACACATATATATATATATTGCATTCAATAATTTTAACACCTAACAGAAAACTTTTAAAGAAAAGGGAAAAAAGACATTAACTTCATTCTTATGGTAGCCTAAAAACTTCAGAATTGCTTATGAAAATCATATAAGATATTAGAGTATGATTGCACTAGCTTCCCACATACAGAATCATATTCTATTGCTGCAAGTGTTAACTCTTATTATACTCTGGATAGACTCAGCCTACACTAGTCAATGGAAAACCATCCAGGAGCAGATTATACTAAATTCTTATAAGTTTATTAAAGATGATAAATTAGAAATATGTAATAATCCTTTCATCTGGTTAACAAAATTTACTTTAGAATGAAATTCATTTCAATCTTTAGACTCTGCATATATGAAATAAAATGTTAAAACAGTTAAGAAATCTGTTTTTAAAATTCCATTAATATCAAAATGGAAATGTTTGTGTTTTCCTATTATACATACTTCTAAATTTAAGGAAACTCAGAACACTGTTAAAAAGAAATGGATTAGTATTATAGTCTGATTGTTTTAAAAAAGGAAAAGCTAAGTCCGTACAATATTTAATGAAAGAATATAAGTTGGATGAATCTGCTAACCAGTTAATATTATCAGTTAGTAAAAAAAATAATGAATTTGTGGATAATATTTGTGAAGAGGAACAGAACATTCTTCCCCCATTATTTGAATATATGAATGTTGTTATCAAAGGTCAATTGACATATTTTGTTGAAAATTCCTGGAACTTTTAGATAGTGCTAGATTGAGTGACTCAATAGATTGTAAGAATAAAGCTTTGATACTTAAATCTGTTAGTCAGACTTCTTTAAGCTTATACTGGAAACTTTTTTATGTGGAAATAGATACACAGAATATTTGTTACACCATGCAAAATCTCCAAGTTTAGTAAAATGACTTATTCAGTTTGTTGAAAAATGTAGTAAAGATGGAATGGAATGGAAAAATTAAATGTATATTGGGAAGAGATAAGTAAATTTTTAAAGGGTTATGGTCTGGTAATTGTTCTTTAATGAGATCAGTAATAGTAATGAATGTTCCACTTCCTTTGTCTGCAAAAGCCAAAGAGAAAAAACGTTTTTAGGACTCTCTTGGTAGTTGCTACAAAAGCTATTACAAAAATTGGAAATTGAACTTAGTTCCTACTTTCAGAAAATTTTAAAATTTAATAAAAATACTGCGCAAAACTGAAAAAAGATGCGATCAGAAAAATATCTATAAATCATAGTAAGACCTTTAATTTTTTGGGATAACCTTGAAATATTGCTATTGATACACCAATATTCTTAATGTGTTAATTGCATAAGATTACCTTGATAATTCAATGTATTCCTATCATTGTATAATGATATATAAAGTTGAATTTCTTCCTTTCTGTGTATATATTGTAAATGTGTTAAATTAATATAATTGTTCTTAAAAAAAAAAGAAAATGCGACACAGATTATGAACTTAAGGCTGCAACAGATTCTAAAGAAAATGTCAAATCTTTTTTCAGTTGTGTTAGAAAATTAAGGAATAACATTTAACAATGCACTGAGCTCTTCTATAATAACATCACCCATTTTGACTCCAAGGATATAGCAAATATATTAACAGAAAATGTAGTGCTAACTTTACCATTCCTACCCAGACTGCTGACTTCACAGTCCCTGGGGATTTAGTTTCCCTGAAATCAAGTTGGAACAAATCTTAGAATCCTTCTCAAGGGCTAAAAATAATACTCCTATTGGACCGGACAAAATATCAGGCTGTATTTTCATCAGTGCCAAGTATGCACTATCTGGGCTTCAGCATTAGCTTATCTACATGGTTTATTCTGGATGCCTGGAGAAAAGCCACTGTGACTGCCCTACATAAGGATGGTGCTTCTGCACACCCAGATAATCACAGATCCATCAGCCTCACCAGTCAGACATGGAAAGCCATGGAATGTATTATAGCAAAACTCATCAATGCAGATGAAGGCAACATAACTTGTCTAGATCCCAATCATTTTAGTTTTGTCTTCTGAGATGAAGGCAACATAACTTGTCTAGATCCCAATCATTTTAGTTTTGTCTTCTGAGTCTAGTAAGCTTCTTTGAAAAGGTTACAGGAGCTGTGGAAAGTGGACATTCTGTACACACTGCTTATCTTGACCTTGTCAAGACTTTTGACACTATCCCACATGCTGGTATTTTTTGAAAAATTATACAAGCTTAATGTAAACCCATACACTGTCTGCTTGATTGCAAACTGACTATCCAATAGTTCCCACTTTGTGAAATTACTAGTTCTCTATCTCTGAATGTAAAACTGCATCTAACAGGGTGCCATAAGGATCAGTTATGGGCTGTCTCGTGTTTTGGCATTTATTCTGCAGACATCCAAGCTAATATCCCAGAAATGTGATTGACCAAGTTTGTGTACATAGATGGTGTGTCAGAAATGGTCTCAAACCAAATGAAAAAAAAAAGTGTAGCATAGCAGAGTTTGACAGAAAAGTTGTTTCCCACCTTATATTTATCAAACAGATGCAACCATAAGAGACCTAGATATTTATGTGGATAACTGTGTCTCAGTGGATCATCATGTTTCCACCATAGTCAGGAAATCCTTCTATCTGGCCCAGTTAAGTTCTAAGAGACTATCTTCAAGATCCAAAGAAGTCACCCTACAACCATACTCCTCCCTTATCAGACTCATAATTGAATGCATTGACCCCTTTGGTATGTACAAATCCAAAGATATCACTCGATTAAAAATATCCCAAAAATTTCTAACCAAGAAAATTAAAGGTCTTAAATTATTCAACAACCCCAATCAATTAGAGTGACTCTTCTTATACTTAGTAACCTATATGTTGCAGAGATGTGAACTGTCTCTCACCACGAAAGACCCAATCTTATTTGAACTCCTATTTCTTCACAAAACTAGTGGCTCTATAGACACACACACTTAGGCCCTAATCTACGCCAACAAATAAACAAGATTTACTGGAGGGATGCATTCCTAAATTACCTAACTCAATGCATCCCTAGTCTATGGAAAATGTTACCACTATAAGTCAAAGGGCATTTTTTTGCCTTTAAGGTTAGTCCTTAAAATTTTATGGGTAGACACACTTTTGCACAAGGGGTATTATGTACAGCCCTGCTCTATTTGGTAGGAGAGCACTATTAAGTGTTTGAAAAGGGTGCAAAAACTTTAAATTTGTCTGCTTAAAGCTGTATATGGCATGGCATCTTATGGTCCCAGTGATCATTTCCCTAATTTGCTCCTATGTTCCTAAGTAGAATTATTTCTCAACTCCACTGCTGTATGATCTCAAAGTTTATATATTTATAGCTGTAGAGGTATATAAAGGTGCACCATCACACATAGGAAGTACAGAGGGCTCGTCCTTACAAAAACTATTTTGGCATTTTATTTTACTTTGTTTTAGGTTTTAGTGAATCAGGCAGTGATGTAATCCTTTCATCAGAAATGGGAGAAGTATTTTATGGCATTAATATACACTCATGTAAATGACTGGGCTTCCTAAGGCTTTGCTTTTATTCTGTATATTCAGAAAATTATTTTTAGGCTTTTGTTATAGATTTCTTTTTGATGTGTGCATTGAATTTATTTGTACATCATGTATATGTAAATCTGTATGATACTGGTGTTACAAAATGGGACAAAGTCACAAGATGGGCACTAGCCCCATGATCTAATTAGGCATTTCTTCCTGTGACATGTCACCAGTATCACTTTTTGTCAGGCAGATATCATATAGTTACTTTAACCTGCCAATGCATAATATCTGTATAGATATGTGCAGACATTACCTTAACTGGTTAAGCATAAATAAATAAATAAACTGGATTTCTATACTGGTGGAGAAGGGGGTCTAAGAATTTGCCATCAGAACTTTATATTGATAGTTTGAATGAACTGGTATTGAGTGAGTTTAAATATTGTGATGTCACATTTATTTGCCTGTATGCTGTTGGTAACATCAGGAATCTGAGTTTCTTGTGTAAAACTATGTTTTTACTTCAATTTGATGAAGAAATTGTGTTTACACGACATTTTCCTTCAATTACAGGGCATCTCTCTCATGATACCTTAACTTGTGCTAACTACTGAATGAGCTTGGGATTCGGTGTGCAGCTTAATCGTTTTTGGAAAGACAGTGAAGGGCTCTGTACTTGCTTAGCTAAAATAAAATCACGTGCATGGGGTGTTGAATGCAATAACAACACTATTCAGTAGAAACAAGACATATAAGTTCATCACTCCTGTCATGCTGTAAATGCACAGACTGATGGTTGCAATGTGCATTGCTTTTAAGGTCACCTTATTCTCTTTCAAAGCAATATATCAGACGTCCTAAAGGAATTGCCTTGTTAAACCATAGCTGTTCACTCTGCTCCACTGAAGCTAAACCGATTCTTGTTTCTAAATACCACAGTTGACAAGACATGACATTTTCCTTTCTAGTTTTCTCTGTGATGATTTATTCATGACTAATTCATGACTCTGTAAATGGCTCCATCAGTAAAGACGTAAGAAAGTGAAATATTTTAGGATTATAAACTGACTTTTTTTAAAATACTTTTCTAGAAGAATGTTGGTCACAGTATAGGTTTTTATTTCATTGATGTACAAAAAGCACCTCAGTTTAACAAATACTGGACATTTTTAAATGTTTCCTGATAGCACAGAAAACTATGGGGGATGGGAGATTCAGACAGAATGACAACCACACAGTGATAAGTAGTTCTACTGAAACTGCTTAGTACAAGTCATTGGGAATTAGGAATACATAACTGCCAACATAGAGTGGGCTTGCTGGGGACAGTGCTGCATAATGAAGCCATGCATTTAAGAAAATATCAGTCACTACACAGGTGGGCAGACTACACCATGAAAGAGCACAAGACCCAGTGGTGTCAGCATGTATGTGCTACATTTACATGTCCATTAAGGCACTGCATATATGCAGCATGGACACAGCTGATATACCCATACAATGGTTGTATGCAAAAGTACTATGTTCATTTTATAAATGGGAAGGAAACTGTGTGATAGGACAGAAATAAAGAGGAAAGGGCAAATTGAGGAATACAAAGAAGGACAAAGGGAAGGGAAAATTGACATAGGGTGGGGTGTTGGTATAGGTGCTCTTTCTTAGTTTTTTTAGAAAGGAGGGGTAGAGTGGGTAAGAAGCAGGGAGATGATGTGGGTAAAAAGGAATGTATATGAATGGAAGCAGGTGCAGACACACAGACATGTAACAAAGTTTGACTAGATAGGTACTGACACAAAAGGGTGAGGAGCCACAGCAGAAAGAGGTAAACAGACCAAGGATGGAAAAATGGTGGTGGGGAGGACAGGGCACCCAACACAGAAGAGTGAGTGAAAGAGAGCACCATAGATAAGGTGGAGTGAGGATGACCTACCAAGCTGAACCAACAAGGAACACACCTAAAGTTAATATCCTCCATGGTTAACATCAAAGGCGGTCTCCACTACAGATGGTCCATTGGTCAACACCAAGCAGTTATGAAACTCTGTCAGTTATATGAGGATGTGTTCAAGAGTGTCAATCCAGTTCTCAAGCTACCAGTCTATCTCATTCCTAAGCAGCTGTCATACTGTCCACCAGGTGATTCAAGAGTACCTTGTCTGTGCCACTCCCCATTGAGGATCCTATATTCCCACCACAAAAGCAGCATCAGAATCCACCACCATGCACTACAGGCCATCTCACTCAAGATAACATTCATCACATTGCAGAGAGGCCTGGGGTCTGCTAGGGAGCCAACAGTTGTGGGGAGACCAGTGCAGAGCACGGTGGCCACTGCCTCACCACATCCTGTTCCACGTTGAGACTGCAGAATAAATTAGCATAAATGGAAAGAAAAAACAACAACATGAAACAATAACAAAATAAAGAAAATGACATATAGTGGGAAAATAGAAGAGAAACACCAATGGTCAGTATGGTGTGCTACACTTTCTGGTAAGAGACCCCCGAAGAAAAAAAAACAGTCAGTAGAGCAATGATGATGCAAGTGCTTGGGTGCAGGCAGGAGAGAATGGGCTTGTCTATCCTAGAAGGGAAGGAAGGGATCATATTAGTTGTAGGAGAAATTGCTAACAATCCAGGGAGAGGCTGAGACATGTAGAATATGCCAGCTGGGAAGATGGGTTGTTCTGGAGGGTGTGTCCGCTCAAAGCCCTGGGGTATATGCCTCCAGAGTCAATCAACATTGTCTGCCCAATCAAGAGATGCCATCAAATAAGGCAAGAGTTAGGCATTTAACCCTATTAAGTAAGCTGCTCTGGCAAAAAAAAATAAAGAAAGAAATAAATAAAAACAATATTAATGAGCACAGCATAACCATGGATGCCAGAACCAACCCAAGATTTACAGAAAAATCTGCTACAATGTGATATATTATTAAATCACCTTTAGAGTAATATTCTGGTTATTATTCCCTAACATTTTTTATATATTGCTGGAGTAGGTCAGAGTGGTGCCCCTTCAGATAACAATACTTATGCCAGTGTTGCTCAACAGAGTAGGCAATGCCTAAAGTATCACTCATTGCCCTGACAAGTGAGCGCCAGGCATTGTTTGTACAGTGGACTCTCATAGTTGTTACTCAGCAGGCATTCCCTGCATTGCTTGGGCAACAAGTGAAGAAAGATAGTCTCCCTATTGCACCATGCAGGAATCTTGCCACACTCAGATCCTGCAGAAGACATTTCCTCTCATCAGATCAAGTCCAGGACTGAACATTATAGCTGAGGCAAAAACTACATGATGCACATCAACAACCAGCACAGGAGCACGATTCCCATCAATGGCAATACATTGTACATGGTAAATGGCATGATCTGAGAGGGCATTTATGCAGTCATGCCACAAATGTATACATAAGCTATATGATCAACATGTCTCTGCATGCCCTCAATAGGCAGTCAGCTACTGCATTGCTCACATCCATTAGCATACAACAGATTTGTAGGAATATGGCCCAGCTACAAAGCTATGTACACCTTTACTTGGTCACAGTGCATGTGCATATGGCAGACCAGGCCTCATATTAGGGATTGAGGCAGATATATTGTGTTATTGCCATAAATCAAAAGATGGTATGCTTGCTATATGACCTCATTAGTAAAATCACCATACTATGAGCTTCTAGACAATGCAATGAACAGTGTGCTTAGCATACTACAAGAAATCACAGTACAGAAACGGATACATTACTGAAACCATACGATATTGCACTATAAAAAATTAGCGGGAAATCTGCACCATAAAGGAGCACTGGTAATCTATATCACATTCCAAGGACAACTCCAGAGTGTATAGCCACTGCACACAGCTGCCACAACATGATAATAAACTCTAAAAAAACTAAGCTAGAGCCATCAAAATGTATTTTCTGTCAGTAGAATCCTAAACAGTTTGGCATGCCTATCTTAAGTCACACATGGGCCTCACATTTTATGAAAGACCTTCTCAGGCTCAACCTACAAAATGTACAGATGATGAGCATTTTCCAAAATATTGCCTCATGTACCTTTTCTGGCTTCCCCATACCATCAGTAGCTTTCTAGAACATAAAAGCAAAAGGAGTCTATTCTTCTAAGATTATTGACACAATTCCACGTAGCTCGAACAGATGGAAATCCACAAAAAAGTATCGACAAGCTCACTTTATTACAAAGCAGTAAACAACTAAATGATAGATAAAATCACACTACATCCAGGTTAAGTGCTTTCATCTGATTCAAACAGACTTCCTCAGAACCAATTAATTACTAGGCTACATCGCCTATACTAGAACACTCAGGTGGTACACCAGCATATGCAGCCCAAAGGGTCATACTTAACAGTTTGGGCGAGATACCAAATGGACAGACGGTTGCTTGTGATCTAAAAACATCACTGGTCAATCTAGACATTAAAGAAACAAATGAAATTGGCTCCGAGGCTGATTTCACTTTTGACTTTAGCATATTCCATCATTCGGAGGAAAACCAACGGTTGGGAAGAAAATGTGAAAACATATTCACATATTACAGGGAGAGGTGTGGACAAAAATAAAGGTACTGTTAACAAAAATATTATTTGTAGTCCCAGTTATGGGTCGAATATGAGACAGAATACCGGACAGAATGACACAAAATGTTATAAGGGCAACGCAAATAAATTCAATGAAGTTTTTCATGAGTTTATAGCTGATGATTGTGAATTTGTGGGAAATGTTGGACAAAATAGAAAAATAAGTAGAAATGGGTCCTATAATGTATTAGATGGACCAAAAGAAAAGATTTTTGTATTGGGTAAAAAGTTGATTCAGCTAAAGTGTGCCAAAATTGACAATGCGTATCTAGACAAATGCATGAAAGCACAGATAGTACCTAAGGGTTTACGTTTTTTTAAATTACCCTTAGGAATCATATATAAGGATTCTGTGATGCAAGAATTCAATAAAATGTTTAATAATTTTGGGTTCACCTGCATGAAAATGATTATGAAATTTAATGATGAGAAAATTGCTGTTTTATTAAATGAATTGGAAGTATTAAATGATGAAATAATTAATGATAGTGAGTTTGAACAATGGCAGGAATTATATTCCAAACAGTTTTATATGGCAAATAATAGGGATAATAGTGTATTAAATAGAAAAATGAATAAATTTGAAAGGAATACTGAACATTATAAGACTGGAAGAGTGTATGTATGGCCACATCACAGGGGTGATGACATCAACACCCTTGCCCAGAACTACAGCACTGGGAGAGGTAGAAAATACAGAAATGATGTGGATACAAATTTTCAAAAGACATAACAAAGGAGAAAGTAAGCTGTAATAGTAGTAAGGAGTTTACCGCTAGATGTATATCACCGACTGGAAAAGATAGTATATTAATACAAGAGGATACCACGGAGGTGATGTTAGGGGAATGATAGTACAAGGTGTATAGTATCCAATACACCTAAAATGCATACATTTAGTGGTTTTAAGGTGTACAATTATACAGCAACAGAAATAACACAAGCATTTATTTCTTTATTTAGTACACACTTCAATCTTTTTGATACTATTAGAGAAATTAAATTATTCTGCCATAGATTAAATTTGGCAGTCCAGTTTAATGATGAAAAAAAAGAAGATAATGTACAACGGCAGAGATTGATCAAGAAAAGTTCCTATATTCCTATTACAAATCCGCAGGTGGCAGTTTACAAGAAAGTGGTTTGTAGGGACATATATGAGTTATATAAAAATATTAAAGTTAAAAGTGACTCCAAATATATGTTTTGTGATAATTTGAAAAGAGATACTGTTTAACAATTTTGATACTCTACAGTATCAAAATGAAATACAAGAGATATTGTTTAATTCAGGTAATTATGAGGAGGTGTCCCTTAACCAAATTAATATAGGATATAGAAGGATAGATTTGTCTATTGAAGAGTATCTTTTGGACAACCGTATTAACAATGAGCTATATAATTTCATTAGGAATGAGTATCCCCGAATGGCCAATATAGTCAGAATACCAAAAATACATAAATGTTTGGTTTCTGGATCTAAATCCAAAACTTTCAATTTGGGTGTCACTATTGACCAATGGACCAAGCATATATACACTAATGTCCCTCATTTAATCAAAGATTGAGAGGATATTATATTAATTACTATAGATGTCAAGGATCTTTTTCTTGCATACCTACTTCCATAGGCCTCGAATATTTTTGTAATAGTTTGCACAAATTCTCTGGATTAAGTTGGGATAGGATTAATCTCATTGTCAATATGATGGGACTTATATTAGATAATAATTATATCCAATATCAGGGAGAATATTTCAGGCAAACTATGTTAGAGTGGGAACATACTTATGTTTTTACTAGTGTATATTATAAGTATATAACATTATACACTAGATTTTTGGATGATCTATTTATAATTTGGAAGGGACCCAATGAACTTATCTCTGAATTCATAACATACATTAATAATACTACTGAATTTCTAGAATTTACATATCAAATGAGCTCTGAAGGAATTTCATACTTAGATATATTTATTAATAAAATAGTTGATGGGTTCACCTCCAAATTGTATCGAAAACCTACATTTTCAAATGATTATATTCATTTTGGTAGTTGCCATCCACCATACATATTCAAAAATGCTGTCAAGGAGCAGTGCATTGAATTTATGATGAAAGAATTAGATGACATATATCAATTGTTTAAAGATAGAGGATATCCCAAAAAGTTACTTGATGATGTGGTCGAATATGTAAAAAATCAATGGGGCATAAAATATCCCCCCCTTTTGGGAAAAACAAGGTCAGATAATAAAATAGTGAACAATATTCAAGGGAGGAGGGTCTGTGTAATCATGTACAGTGTGTACACGAATTTGGTTAAAGAGATATTACACAGACATTGGGATCTATTATCCAGTGCTGAGATGATTGGAGAAATTATTGGCAAGAACCCGGTGTGTGTATTTAAAACCTCAAAAAATATAAAGAAAATATTAGAGAACATCACGAGGACAAATACATCAAATTGGACAACAAAGGTTAAAAACCCGTGATATATATAATATAAGTAAAGGTGACACTAAAAATGCCCTTAGTAAACATGTTATTGATAAGGGAATAGAACACACCTTCAAGTTTGCCATTATTGACAAAGTTGATATGACAGTAGGATATCAGTTTAAAACCATTCCTTATTTTAGATTAAATACACCATATAGCTGTTTGATCCCCTTCTAGCTTCTCATGTCAATATTATTGTATTGGAATATACAATTAGATTTATATATGTTATGTAGTATAATCAGTACCATCTTAGGGTCAGTGTACTATATATAGGATTGTTGAATAAGAGGAAGTATAGACACCATGAGGAACTCATGTATCAGTTTTATTTTATTATAATTATTTCATCATCAAATATAAAATTGCAATATATTGATATTTATATTAGATTTAATGAGATTTTTTTATATATATATAATTCATGACATAAAGTTTAATTAATTGGTTCTGAGGAAGTCTGTTTGAATCAGATGATATTGTTTACTGCTTTGTAATAAAGTGAGCTTGTCCTTCTAAGATTATTAACAATAATATCTAATGCAACACCAGTCAAATATTTCAAGATAAACAGTGCTGAATGACATTGAGCCCATAGTAATAAATTGCTGTCAAATGTGGAAATCAGAGGCTCCATCAGTACTCCTACCTGCTTCCAAAACGGAATGAAGGAAAGACATATAAAAGTCCTGCAAGCTCTATATGGTGCAAAATATAAGATGTTTACACAAATTTTTATTATGGAATGCACAAAGCATATCCCTCCAAAAACAGGAAGAGTCATGCAAAACTGCCTTATTACTCCCACCAAAGCAAAGAAGGTTATGCCATTCAAAACAATATTGTATTGTTCATAGGGAAAATACCAGGTGCTCCAATATCCTAGACCTGATCATTACCAACATGGGAAATCGATGCTCCACACCTATGGTCACCCCCTCATTGGTCAGGTCTGACCATAACGTAATCACCCTGAACATCCACATCCCACCCCCACCCCCCAGTAAGGAAACCTCCATAAAAAACTTCTCCAAAGCCAACTTCATGCTACTAAAATCAGAAGTGACAAACTTCATGACACCCATACAGACGGGAACTGAAAGTTCGACTGCTGAACCCTACACTAAGGCACTGTACAAGCACATCCACTCATGCATGAATCGTGCCATCCCAAATAGAACCAAGATGCTCTCCTCCAAAAAAAGGAAGCCAATTTGGTGGTCCCCTGCCATAAACAAACTTTACAACAAAAGAAAGAAACTGTTGCAGAAAAGAGGAAAATCCCAGGATGCAAAAAGCTCCCTTACCAGCCTCAGTAAGAAACTGAGATCCCTCATAAAATCCTCCAAAGGTAGTTATGAAAATAAAATTGCCAAAGATTCCAAAGACAACCACAAGACATTCTATAACTATGCCAAGAATCTAAATGGCAATGCTCAGAATCAGATCTGCTCTGAGCTACAACAGAATGACATTAAATATTACTGATCCCAAGGATATTGCCAATATCCAGGCAGATCAATTCAGTGCCAACTTCACCCCCTTCTCACCCCTAAATGGCCCATCTCAATACCAGAAGATTGCCAAATTCTGGTAATAACGGACACACAGGTAAAAAAACACACTCTCCAAAGCTAAGAATACAGCATCCATGGGACCAGATAACATCCCGGGCTGTGTATTATATGAGCTACAAAATGAACTGGCACCTCACCTAAGTGTCATGTTTAATCATAGCCTCACCTCAGGCTTCAAGCCCACTGAGTGGCGCACAGCTACAGTTATCCCACTAAACAAGGAGGGATCCACCTTGGATCCCGGGAACTACTGCCCCATCAGTCTGATAAGCCTGAACTGCAAGGCCATGGAATGTATTATCATGGAACTTGTAAACAAAGACATTGGCAACCTTCAGACACTGAACCCCATCCAGTTTGGGTTCGTGAAGTGCCGATCTTCTCTCCTGAGCCTGATTGACTTCTTTGAATCAGTCTCCAGAGCCGTGGACAAGGGTAAGGTGGTCCACACAGCCTATCTGAACCTCGCCAAGGCCTTAGATACATTCCCCCACTCAGGAATCATAGATAGACTTACTAAGCTGGGCATTAATCCCTACATCACTTGATGGGCTGCCAACTGGCTTACTGACAGAACCCACACTGTAAGAGTAGCTGACTCCAAATCCAGCTCCAGACAAGTGACAAGTGGAGTACCTCAGGGTTCAGTCCTGGGACCACTCTTGTTTGGCATCTACTTCTCTGAAGTACAGGCCAACACTAAGGGACTCTGGCTAACAATGTTCTCAGATGACTGCAAACTGGGAGCCATTATTGAATCCCCAAATGATGTGGATACTCTACAAAAGGGCCTTACAGAAACAGATGCTTGGTGGCAGAGCCATGGGCTCAAGCTCAATGCTAAGAAATGTATAGTTATCCCCTTTGGGCAAAAACATGTACCCATGAATTACCACATAGGCGGCAGTACACTAAACACTGAAAGTGTAATAAGAGACTTAGGGACAGAGGTGGACAGTGGTCTCACCTTCGATAACCACATCACCAGAACAGTGAGAAACTCCTTCTATGTGGCACACCTCATCACTAAGGGCTTTTCATCCAGGAAAAAGGAGGTCATTGTCCCACTCTACACATCCCTCATTAGACCCATTATAGAATACAACGCCCCATTTGGTATGTACCCCTCAAGACATCTGCAACAACTGGAAAGGCCACAGAAATACCTCACTAAAAGAATCACAGGCCTAAAGCAGATGCCCTACGCTGACCTCCTTAAAAAATTCTAGCTATACTCTGTTGCATATCGTCTACTTAGAGGCGATCTCTGCTTAACATACAAAGCCATGTCAAACCCACTCCTGATGGACATGCTACACTTAAAAAAAATCACAATCCCTCAGAGCCACGCGTACAAGGGATTTAAACCTTGTCATCACAATAAACAAAACATGCTGGAGGGATAGGTTCTTGACCCAGAGACTCCCCAGACTCTGGAATAGACTGCCCATACATGTCAACCAGAGTGCCTCTTTGGACCTCTTCAAAAGGAACCTTGACGATTGGATGGGAGAAAGGAAATTCACCTCAGGGATCATGTCAGTCGCCCTGCTAGACAGGGGTCCAGGGAAGTAAATAGTGTGGGAAGAAATAGCCAGGGAATTGTTATAGCTAGGCTTGTATAGGCCCTAGGACCAATAGCCTAGTACCAACCTATGAACCTATGAACCTATGAAAGGCATTAACTCTACATGTCACTAATATACATCACCACCCCCTCATCTTTTATGAACTGCTCTCCATAGTCTAAAACCATACCAAGCCCACTACTGCGAAGATAAAGCAGCATTTCCCAAACAAATTGGGCAGTTAAACCTCTTTATCCCCCTCTTGCTGGGCACTTTAGCCTGTACCTTACACCGTTTTGTAGCTGGTCAGAGGTAATTAACTTCCCTCCAGCACATTCAGTGCATTCAGTTAAACAACAACATGTATACACAAATGGGTGGCCAATAAATAAATTGTTAAATAAATAAAATGAATGCCACCTTCTTTCTGTTATTTGTCAGCCCTTTCCCATGTTATAACACAAACTTGATGACAGAGCCTATGATGAAGTGGGATCAAGAAATCTCAATCAACTTAGTTCCAGATGGGGAACATGTCAGTAGCTCAATCATTCCTTCAATAAATATCAATTCAATGACATCAACTCACAGAGACAACTTTAAGTGAGAGTGGTGTTTTCTGTATTCTCCACTGTTGTGTAAGCTAAGAGATGGTATATAAGTCCAAGGGAGTGTGGGGATGTCCCCCATATGGAGGTGCATGAGGGTAACCCCTGTCAAAAACCTTAATCTGATGCTTACTGAAAGTAGTTTCAGTAGGCTGGCATATTTACCATTTATTGACATGATTCCAAAAGCAACTCCAAAAATATGAAGAGCTTTTATTTATTGGTGCTACACTGTGAGTGGATCATATCATAGAGCAAAGGATATAAAAACTTCAGCAATAAATGACCAGTTTTAGAAGCCTACATATGAATATATACCTTTTAATAAGCATTTATCACTTCACCAGATCAACTTCTGCAGCTATAGGGGTCTTTTTCCTGGTGTCCACATCACAGTTACAGCCACTTTTCTCTGCAGAGGTTGAGAAACATTCTTCTTTTTTGTAAATGTGTGAAAATAGAAGACATTGAAAAAACATCTTAAGAACTACTAACCAGTTATTTACAGACCACTCTGGTAGCAATACAATCCTCTTGGCTTCCTCAGCTTGAATTTATACATCAGATCTTACAGTTCTTATCTTTGATAGTGTGTTTGCACTGTTACAATATAGATAAGAAAACAGTCTGACTAATGATTTGCTTTAGGAGTATAAAGATAGAACCTGTTATATGACCAGTAGAGCAGCGTCTATATCATATTATCGTATGATACATAGTGAATGCTATTTCATCGTACCAATAATATCGAAACAACAAAATATTGAACAAACGGAACAGCAAATTTTTTATCAGGGAAACAAATTCGTTGCTCTGTAAAAAAAATAAATAAATAAACAAATACAAATTTAAGTGGGGGGGCTACGCCCCCCACACCCCCCTACTTAAATATACCAACCCCGAGATCACACCATAGTGGAAGAAATGGCAAAGTCCCAAAGACGGCCTACCAAATTTTTTCCCTGGGAAAAAATTTGATGTTCCGTGACTTCGCTATTTTGCCATTTTAACAGCATCAGATCGACTAAATAGCATTTGCTATTTAGTCTGTTCGATAGTGTAATATAGACCAGTAGAGCATGTCTCAAGCTAAGTTCCAGTAGTATTGTGGACAATAATGAAAAAAGGGTTAATAGATGGTGAAAATGCATGGGATTAAGAAACAGGCACCACCTACTACATAGCTCAACAACATTCTTACTTTTGTGATGCAAGATAAAATCTATATTTGAATTTGCCAATAAAGTATTGCCAATGAAGTGTGTCTTGACAGGAGCAAAGCATTCCTCTGCACTTGATGCAAATGAAGGATTTTTTGCAAAAAACATTTATATGAGGAATGTTTCAAGCTGTGAATTTTTAATTCACCTATACAAAGGTACAGAAATTTTCAATTTTTATCATGTATTTTTCCACCACCTAAAATATTTCAAAAACCTTTTCCACAGATCTTCAAAGAGCTGGATGACATACTATGGTGGGAGTTAGAACAGTAAAGAAAAAATGTGAGACTGCTTAAGTTACTGAACAGACTAATACAGAATGACTTTAAGATGATAAAAAAGTTTGCAGAACTAGAATCATAGAAAATGATGGGTTAGGAACCACCTAGATATGTTTAAATGTGAGCAAGGTGAGAAATGAAAGGAGCAATGGAAACATGAAGGTAAACTATCAGTAGACTCTGTTAAAAAATAGCTAGTACCAACCCAAAGAAGATCCCCCTCCTTTTTTTTCTTTTTTCTGTAGTTAAAGGGATCTTCTACTGCCCTCTGTATATAAAAGAAGAGTTCTTTCTTATTGTCAGAGGTTCTGTTTTGAAGCCAGAAAAGATATATCGTGAACCCGTCTACCAGGTGCAAACACTGGGAAGGGATAAGTTAACCTTTGGAGGGGTGACAAGTAAATATGAGCAAGATGAAGCATTCTTCTGGGTCCAGTGTGATCAATTTTGCATCACTAAGGAAGAGCACATAATAGGTTTACCCTCATCTTCACCAGCATAAAGAATTGGCAGTTACAACCAATGGCACTGCCTGGTGCAGGTTCCATGCCAAACTTTTAAAGAATAGAATGGAAAAGCAAAACTGGTGGAAATATTTCAAGTTATTGGTCGTAAGTAGTTGGAACTGGTTATTAGTTTTGAAATGTTTGTTATTGCAATTGGTGGGTTATTTAAATATCATATATTAATGTTGTCACTTGCAATGTAGAGATTATTATTATGTTCTGCAGGCTGTGACCGAATTAATGAGAGAGCTTGAAGTGAACTGGTTAGAATTTATTTTTAAGTGTACTGATAGGGTCAATAGGAAATAAGATAAGATAAGAATAGTTTCCTAGTAAGGAATCTTTGACAGAAACAATTGACCAAGGCGTGTTGAGCTTGATGGATTGTTTAGCACATTTGCATTCAGAGAAAGACACAATAGGAGATTAAGAACCAAAGTACTACTACTATAAACCAAAACCCAAAGTGAAAAGGCAAACTGCACCAAGGGGTATTAGAAAAAATACACTTTAATGAAACAAAATCAAATAGCTTGAAGTTCAAGTGGTTGAGCGCTTTCATCTGCTGGATAACAGATTTCTTCAGAACAGTCATAAAAATCCAGCCAATCATTAAATACATTCAAGAAAGTTTTACAAACAATAAAAAAATGTCCCCAATTCAAAACATGACATGGAGTTAAAGTTAGGAGTAACGCCTTACAAAGAATGTAAAAAACATTGAGCTAAAGTAAACAAAACCTTGAGCAAAAATATCATGTTAAAAACTTTCTCAAAAAAAAGTTTTTGTAAGAAAGTACTTGCGAATAACACTTGCAAAAAAGAAATAAACAATACCCAGATGAAAAATTCTAACAATGTAAATTATCGGATTCACTTCAGAAGCTCTAATTTACAAAATCTCGAACTGCAAATAACCGAAACTAAAAGATCAAGTTTCGTAAACTCGAACTTCTGAAGCGAAACCAAAAAAAAAAAAAGACAAACTTCGCTTTTGCAGGGGGCTTTTCCCCCCTGCACCCCCCATGTGGGGGGCTGTGCCCCCCACACACCCCCTACTTAAGTATACCAACTCCAAGATCGCGCTACAGTGGGGAAATGGGAAATCTCCCATTTTGCGCTGTATGCGGAAGCGCAAAATGGGAGATTTCTCATTTCCTGTCAACACCGCTAAAAAAATAAAACATTACATACACACAGAGCGTACAAGAATCCTTGCCTCTGTGTGCACGCAATGTATTAAGGTAAGTAAACTCTTATTTTTAAACACTACACATATTCGATTTACTGAAATCTCGATCATATGGTCTCGACCATATGAAATTCGAGATTTCAGTAATTCGATTATGTGAAGTGTTCCCAAATTATCTTATACTAATTAAAAGTGGAAAATTTAGCATAAAATTGTAATATGACTATTCTTAAACTAAAAAATAACTAATGACTGGCTGGAATGATTTGAAGTAAACTGAATAATTCTTCAGTTTCCTATTACTGAAATAAGGCTTACGTTTTAGTAGTGTCTTGAGACTGGTAGATGAGAATGCTTTGAGACATTGTAATGAAAGGTTGCTCAGAAGAGAATCTTGCTATTAGAAATATAACTATACTTTTCCTTTAAAAAATGAAATAATTTCCACAGTAAATCTGATGTTTAAAGAAGATAAAAATAATAGTGCCTAATTATCTAAGAAAAGAAATGTTGGCAATACTACATAAGTCACACATATGAACTTCCTCTCTCTCTCTCTCTCTCTCTCTCTCTCTCTCTCACACACACACACACACACACATTATCTCTTTCTATTTCTCTCTTTGGTGAAATTATACTTACATTTAGTAATAATAACTGGTACCATAATCTCCACAAATGGAAAAGCAATGCAGTTAAGAACATTGGCTTTTATAAAAAGAGTGCAGTTAATTATATACAAGTATATTTGAGACAGGTTCTTCCAAGCAAAATAAATTATTGTGCTTTCATTGGAACTAGGTATAATCCCCTTTATAACTTGCTAAATACCTAGCTAGGCAGCTCATTGATAGCATTGAGGAGGTGAGAATCAGTGAGGCTACCTCCACAAAGAGGCCATTCACCAGTTGAGTCCTCCAGCGCTCGGTGCTAGGTCCATTTCTCTTTGGCATGTACTTCTCAGATGTCAAAGCCAAGGTGAAAGGCCTCTGGTTACCTAAGTTCACAGACAATTGCAAATTGAAACCAGTCATTGAATCAACCCAAGATGAGTACACGTTTCAGGAAGGTCAAACCCAGTCAAATGCTTGATGCCAAAGCCATGACTTAAAGCTCAATGCCATGAAATGCATTATAGTAGCTGTTGGGAAGTTGACCAGCCCAGCTAACAATGTAATCAATAAAACCCCCCTAAAAGTTGATTCAATAGCCACATATCTAGGAACTCATGTAGATAGTAACCTAGCCTTCGACCAACATGTGCACAAGGTAGTAAGAAAATACTTCTACATTGCTCAACGTATAAAGAAGGGCATGTCACCTTGGTCCAGACAGGTCATCATACCACTGTACTCATCCCTTATCAGACTCATCACAAAGTATAATGGCCCCTTCTGTATGTACATGACCACTCCTTCCTCCTGCACCACTTTAGTAATGGGTGCAAGCCCTAACCCTAATGCTGCACCTTCCCTCAACCCTAACTCTACACCTTACCTTCATAAAAAAATCCCATAGCACTGCCACCACACAAGACACACCCAGACACACAATCATTCATAAACACACACAAATAGCACCACATCTATCCCCTAACCTAACCCTAATGTTAGCTCTAAAATATGCAAACTAGCATATAACACATCACCTATCTTTCCCTCGTCCCTGACAGTAACCCTAACTCACATATAGATGCACAAACACTCTCACCCTTCCAAACCCAGTTACCTGACTTGACATTACACAGCATTGACATTCCCACCACTCAGCTATCTGTACCATCAACATGAAACCACATCACCTGCATTTTTCGAAGAAACAGCATTCGACAAAAGGCAGGGGACCCATATATAAATATTGATATATAAACACTACCATATAATTGAAAATTCATAATATCAAATTTTTTTTCTGCTGGCAGAAGTGATTGAAACACATTTAATCACTTCTGCTAACATTCAGTTTGTGCAAGAACATGAATATATTGTTTTTTTGTTGCATTCCACTTTATGGCTCCTTTTTGCTTTGTTTTTACATTAAGAGGATCAGACCATCCATCCTGCAGCAGAACTTGTTTGCCTGGTCTTTTTGAGTTGGGAAGCACACCAGAAGAGGTCAAGGTCTAGTCGTTTATTGACCCGAGGGGTCAGGAGTTAGATTTCAGTTTCTTTTCTATTGCTATAAAATGTGTGTTTGCATTGATGTTCACTGTGCAGTGGGGCCTGGCAGCATCTTGTACAGGCACAAATGCTTGGATAGTAAAGTTTAACTATATAACTAGTATTAGCACTGTAACTGTAACTTTGTGAAGTATTGCATGGAGTTCAGCTTGGAGCAGCTAGCTTGCATGTATAATAGCACTAATATATTTTAGCACTACCTAACTCTGGTCCCTAACCCAGGAGGCCTCTATATATCCCACTCCTCAAACCATAAAAGCCTACCCTAATACAGGTCCGAACAACATGGATATGCAATTTCTAAATGACTCCAGCATTTGGTAGATATGGGAATCCTGAGACAATGTAGCAAGTGTCTCATGTTCACAGACATCCTTTTAATCCTTAATGAAACTAACCTAGTATGCAAGAGCTGTACATACACAATATCCTTGAAGGCAAAAATCTCACTTAAAAAAAACAAGATTGTCAAAAACATATACACTACATCCACCAAACATAGTGTCTACCATACTCATAGGGATCTTGTGCTGAGGCACTAAAAAACAATCTCCTTTCCTAAAACACCTCCTAAGCCTATGAATGGCAACACCCATACTCAACAATGTCTAAGCACACACCAAAAGCAACACCAAACACCACACATATGCCTGCACACAATGGACCCCCAAGAACAATGTTCATAAGGCAAGCAAACACTTTACCCAGGACATTTGTTACAGGGGACTCCATTGTATGACACACACATGCCCCACTCACCAGATTGGACAAGGAGAAGATAACTGTTAATTTTATATCTGAAACCAGGATCCACCAGGTTACACATCCACTCAGGTCAATGCACCACAGGTACCAGTATGATTCTATCATAGTCCATCTTGGTATAAATGACTTTAGATGTACTTCACTGGACTATATGAAGAGAGACATTATGGATCTCATGGATCTATCTGTGCCTTGTATTGAGCAGCATTCTAACTTTACCAAAGGTGATGTCACAGTATGAACAAAAACATGATTGACTTTAACAATTGGCTTTATTTCTGATGTCATTCCATGGGAATTCAATATTTATCACCATGGGAGGATATGGTTAACAGACTATGTTGCTTTGGCAAGTATGGTCTGCACCTGACCCCCCCCCCCCCCCCAAGGCTTCTGGATATTTGCTAAAACTTTATCCACTTCCTTAGAGACTTTTCAGGCAATTCCAAATTAACAAAATTAAAAGCTAAATATATAAAACCTAAAGGAATGTAAAGGTGATACTGTTCAGTGTTAGGTGTCCTAACAAGAAGCTTCAGACCTTAAAAGCTTGCCTCACTCTGGAGAACATAGACATCTGTGCCATTACTGAGACATGATTTAAAGCTGCAGGAAGTACTCCAGCAGTGCAAGGCTTCAGTGCCTCCCACACGTTTTACCATCAGCCAGACAGACAAGCATTAAAGGTGGAGGTAGCTTTATCTGCATTAGCAACAAGTATACCTCTAGGTTGGATAAACAGGATGATGCTGTGGAAGTCATCCACTTACAAGTCACCATAGATAAAATCCCTTATCATATCCTAGCATGCTATAGGTCACCATCTATGCTCCAAGAATCCCATAGTTTGTACCTAGACATGCTGGAGGCACTCACCATCCAGTCAAAGGGGAGCATGTCATATGACTGAATGTAATTTTGGTGAATACAAAAAAAAACAAGTGCTTTTCATCAAAATTATGTATAATGATAGTGGAGTTTTCGTCTCTCTGCTGTTGTGTGACCTCAGAGTATATAGTCTGGGAATATGAGAGGTGTCCCCTCACATAGGGGTGCAGGTGTGCTTGCCCCTTGCAAAAAGAAAATGTTGAGTTGTTCGTCAAAAGTGGTTTCAAAAAATGTTTTTTGGGATTTTTTTTCATTTGTTGAAATTACCTTCAATGAGTCAACATGAATCCCAGCCAAATACCCTATTCATAGGAGATGTCAACTACCCCTCTAACGACTGGAGATATACACTGCCTCCAACTTGCAGGCAGAATGCTCCTTGTGGACGTAGTACTCACCAAAACAGAAGAGTGCTGCCCCCCCCACCCCCCCAATGTCACATCCTCACTGGTGAAGTTAGATCACAAAGATATCTCCTTCAAAACAAAACTCAAAGTGGAAAAACCAAGCAAAACCTGCAACAGTTAGGAATTGTTCTAAAACAAACTGCATCCTATTAAGTAACAGTTTGTCAAAATGCAATACCCCTCTAAACCCCCAGTTCACAGCTACCAATGCAGAATTGCTCACAGAAACCCTGTACAACCATATAAATGCCTGCTTACAGGCTGCTGTATCTACGAGAAGTAAGCCCAAAACAAACCCTAAAACACACTGGAGGAATTCTAACCATAACAGGGTATATAACAAAAGGAAAAACGTCATAGCCAAAATCAGAAAGAGCAACTCTTATAATGACAATAGCTCACTAATTAAACTAAACAGGAAAATAAAATAAGAAGACTGACTTGAATGCAACAAGGCCAATTATGAGATCTAGATAACCTCTCAGGTAAAGACAACCATAAGGCATTCTCCATTTATGTCCGAAACCTTAAAAGAAATACACAGCAGTGTATTGAACTGGTGGTAAATGGTACCACCTTCATCAAGCAGAGTGACATAGCAAATCTGCTGGCTTGCAAATTCAGCTCTAACTTCATCCCCCGACTCTCTCCTTGCTTTCCTCCATGCAATCCCTACTAGTAACCCCCCCCCAACTTTCACCAGGGAGCA
This sequence comes from Protopterus annectens, assembly GCF_019279795.1. Lineage (NCBI taxonomy): Eukaryota > Metazoa > Chordata > Ceratodontiformes > Protopteridae > Protopterus > Protopterus annectens. The sequence goes on from NC_056745.1 coordinate 938,584,110, forward strand.
GGTCATGGCAATACTTGCTAAGACTAAAACCACAGCTTCAGTGAACTCAGACAGTATCCCAGGTTGCATCCTAAATAGCTTGAAACATGACCTATCAGGACCACTTGAGATACTTTTCAACTACAGCCTCAAAACAGGCTATATGCCACATGAACAGAGGACTTCAAGGGCTATCCTTCTCCAAAAGGGTGGACCATCAATCAAATATGGAAACTACAGGCCCATTAATCTGACAAGTCTAATATGCAAAGCAATGGAATGAGTAATTATGTTAATGATCAACAAAGACATTGCAAACAACAAACACTGGACCTATTGCAGTTTGGTTTTGTCAAAGGAAGGTCATGCCTACTTAACCTTGTAGTCTTCTTCAAGATGGTCACCAAGACAATGTATGAGGAGAAAATGGTGCATGCCACCTGCTTAGACCTGGCTAAGTCATTCAATGGAAAACTCCACTCAGTTATTGTTGACAAACTCACCAAACAGGCATAAATCCCTTACATAAGTCACTGGATTTCCAGCTGGCTCACAAGTAAGACCCAAGAAGTCAGGATTGGTGAAACCACTTCCACCAAGAGACCGGTCACTAGTGGACTAGCTCAGAGCTCAGTGCTGAGCTCAGTCTTGTTTGGCATCTACTTCTTGGAGGTCAAGGATAATGTCAAAGGCCTCTTGCTCATGACTGCAAATTGGGAGCTATCATAGTCTCCCCCCATGACACTAACATCCTGCATGAGGGTATAATGCAGACAAATGACTGATGCCAAAGCCACATATTAAAACTCAATACCAAGAAATGCATTATAGTGCCCTTTGGAAAAAAAGTCCAGCCAAGGTTAATTACTCCATTAATAAGACACCCCTATGAGTTGACCCAGTAGTTAGGGATCTGGGAACATATGTAGACAGTAATGTGGCCTTTGATCAACACATAACCAAGGTAGTAAGAAAATTATGCTATGTCACCGAACTTATAAGAAAAGGTATGGCATTCAGGTCCAAGGTAGTTATAGTACCACTTTACTCAGCCCTTATCAGATCCATCATTGAGTACAATGTCCTCTTAGGCATGTACCTGACCAGGCATATGCAACAGTTGGAATGCCAACAGAGGTTTCTCACCAAGTGAATCATGGGCGTTAACATAATGGCCTGTGTAAATCGACTTAAGGCCCTGTTTCTATGCGCAGACCCCTACAGGTAAATGAGAAGTGATCTATGCCTGGCATATAAGACATCCTCAGATCCAGTCCTGATGGACCTTTTGCAAATCCACAAAATGAATAACACCAGAAACACAAGACCCAGGGATTTAACTTTGTTTGTGACATAAACAGAACATGCTGCTGAAACAGAAATGTGTCTCAAAGGATCCCCATGTTCTGGAATATTCTCCCCATCTGTGTGAAGCAGTCTCCACCCCTAACCCTATTCAAATGTAACCTTAACCATTCGGTGGGAAATTGAAAGTACACCCCTGGTCTGGCTTCCATGTGTCTGATAGATAGAGAACAACAGTTAATCTCTAACCAACATATCCCCCAACTAAACCTTTAACAACCTCCTAACTAACATACCCCTACAATAGATGCCCATGTTACATTGTGCAGCTAGGCATATAAAGGCCTTACCCTAGTATAGCTCTATGAACCAATGAACCAATGAATAGTGGGGATCAGGGAATTTGCCTGTTCCCCTCTATAGAGCAATCTAGCAGTTGGTATTTATTATTAGCAGGGGGTGTGGGGGTGCAAGCAAAAACTTTTTTTTATTTTTTTTATTTTATTTATTTATTTATTCATATTTTGTGTTTTAATTTTTCTGGATCAGTGTTTTTGTACTTCCATATTACAATGTGCATCCATGTATAAGTATATAGGTTGTTGTTGTCTTTCGGCTTTTCCCGGTTAGGGGTCGCCACAGCAGAAGTCCGGACTGCTAATGATTGGCAGTAGATTTTGATGAACGCCGATATATATATATATATATATATATATATATATATATATATATATATATATATATATATATGTATATATATATATATATATATATATATATATATATATATATATATATATATGTATATATATATATATATATATATATGTATGTATATATATATATATATATATATATATATGTATATATAATCTATCTAAATATATAGGTTTCATTAAATAGATAACTGTATATAGATATGAGTACAACTGTCAAGGAGCCATAGTTAGTACAGCTGAGCTGACTCAGAACTTGTCAATAGTATTCCATGGAAAGTGTTGTCGTCTGTCACTAAAGTGAATGTCCCTCATCTGCATGGTTTAATTGTAACCACAGTGTTCCCTTGTGTACACATTCGTGGTAGATGAATTGTGGTATACTGGTAATTTTATACCACCGCAGAATGCCACTACCAGACATGGTCTCCAGAACGCTTGTCAGGTGTTTTTGTAGATTATTAAATAGGCTGGAAAAAACTGCAAGACCTGTTAACTTACCAAATTCAGCAATAATCAATGTATGCAGGCCAGGATTCAGAAAGAGTCCCCTGTGCTTGTGGATACTGCTTACACATCTATGAATCATGTGGTGTGACCCACAGTACTAATCAGTATTTTACTGTAGTAATCACTACTGGTGTCCCATGCACCACATTGGCACAGGCATCCCATTCATTCACTCTTCAATACACAAATGCACACACACACACACACACACACACACACACACACACACACACACACACACACACACACACACACACACACACACTCTGCCACACCTCTTAACTATACCTGATATAACCTCCCTGTCTTATGTTACTCATTTTAGCTAATCCTAAACCTGACCCTTACCCCAGCCTGACACATTACCTTAGCAAGAACCCTTTCCCTAAGAGTATCACTAATCAAGACCTGTGAAGACTTGGATCCAAACAAACAGCACATACACACCACATACATCAACGACACCTAACTTAACCCCAACTCTAACACTACATCCCAAACACTCACACAAATACTACAGAACAGTCACACAAATACACAACTAAACCTGTCCTCTACCCTATCCTTTACTATGACCCAAATCCAAAAAATTAGTCTTACCTGCACCTCATAACACACGACTGAAAAAACTAACAATCCAATGTTGAGTGCCTACTCATGCCAACATTTGACTTAAAGGACACCCACTATACTTTATCGACCAAGAGTGCATTCATCAAGGTGTACTGTAACCACAGATAGATAGCTAGAGATATAGAGATAAATATAAATATAACGTGCTCATTTACTTATTTATTTTATGTGACATTTGTTTACCGGGATAGTCCGACTGGGTCACATAACCCATTTTCAAAAGCTCCACATTTATACATTCATTGCAGTTATAAAACTACACATTTAGACTTTTACGTACATATACAGATTGAGTAGTTAAGAAAAACATGTCATAGAGCTGAATTTCCCAAGGGTCATGTCATGCTTGAATCAGATTTTCCATCCATCTTAAATTGTGAAGTTTTAATGCTGTCGTCATTCAATAGTATTTGCAATAATTCCAAACATTTTTGAAACGAATCATTTATATCCTGTCCCCTAAGTCCTTCTAGAAATACATGCTTTGTGCTATAAAATTCAAAACAGCATGAAATTGCAATCTAGATCAAAAAACAAGTTGTATTCACTCACCATCATGTTGAATGCAATATACAGTTAAGTTGATGAAGTTTAATTTGAAAATCAGTAGGCTTGCATATGCTGCTAATTTGAAACTGCATGCTTATGAGGCAGTAACTGAATCATTATACAGTAGTCTTTTTGCAGACTCAGATGTCGGGCAATCTGTTAATAGTTATATTCTGCAAAAATATGCAGGCCCTTGCTCTAGGTGAGAAACATATGACATAATATTTGCAATTATTAATGATAGCAGGAGACCTATTTGATCTTTTGTAAACACTTTGTCATCAGATTTTCTTCAGTAAAATGTTTTTACTGCAACAGCTGGATAAATATAGGAATAACTTTTAAACTCAGCCATAACTCTGGAACTGCATAAACCAAGCTGACTGGAGTTATAAACATTCTGACCTTGTGGATTTCATTATTATTGCATAACCTCCAACAACTCTGCTATTAGCTTTGTCACAGTGAGAGGTGCAGCAGCAATAAATAAGAATCCTGCTGATTTTATTTTTCACAGAGAGATAAAAAAGACTGCAAGACTGATTTGTTACTAAAGGTATCATATGCTGTTCAGAATGCTGATGCAGGTTACCGTCTATAGTAAAACAATACATATGAATCCCAGAAAATAATACTTTGTTGGTATAACATCAGTATGGGCAAGCACAATAAAAATGCATGAGTTCAAAAAATAAAAATATGTATTTTTAACTTACGTTAAGTTTTGAGATATTTACTTTTTTGTTTGTGAAAGAAGCGCATGGCTTTGCATCAGTGTTGTGGGTTGTGTTGAAGCATGCAGGCTGATAATGCATATACAAAGTCAACTTGCAGAATGTATTATATCAGTCTGTCTATTCTTCAGGTACATTTATGTTAACATGTGATGTTCAGGCTATCTTGTATATCTAGCTGCCTGTATGGACAACAGGTTTTAGGTGTTTATAAGTAGATACATTTTTCAAACAGATAAAAAGTATGTGGAAGTTATTAAGTTCAGGTCACTCATAAATATGGCATCAAAAGTATGTCTGTTACTTGATGTGTATACATCTTGTATGCATTCTTATTTATTACAGGTTAGCTGGGAAAGAATACCAGTTGCATGATACAAAGAGATGAAACTAACTGTTCCCACCTCACCCGGCCTCATATATCAGTCCAACTGTTGGAGAAGCTGGACAAGGATGGTTGAGGATGAAAAATGTATGCCAACTCACCCATCCTAGTAGAGCTAGCTAAGTTCCATCCCAGGGGCATCCCGCAACTGAAGGTCTAGAAGTGTACCCCACATGGACATGGAATAAGGAGATCAAGCCTAGTCAGTGTTCATGCTGAGCATTATGGGTATGTGTAAGCATGCACCTACTCCAGCACAAAACGGCATTGATCCATGTCAGCAAACAATAGAATGGAATTAGGCTACTGTATAAAATCTCCTAGACTCCTTACAGATGACAACTAAATCACGGATTCCTGCTTGCTCCTCCTGGTGTTATGAAGACATGAACAGTTTACCACAGACGATGCTTGATAGTTGCGAGGAAGGTGAGGGAAACACAGAAAGAAACAGTCAAATAAATGATGTGGGGAAGGTTGCTTCAGTATTTAGATAACTTTCTGCTACTACACCAAACTAAAACCTTTATAATGGAAGTTGTAACTTGCAGTGCGATTTGTCATATTTTGAGTTCTTTCGAAACTTTCAAGAACCAGGACACCATATATATGTGAGGAGAAATGTAGTGTTATGAACATGCTTAGACACCCTAAAATGGGAGTGATAAGCAAAGTAGTAAAACAGGCTAACAGGCAATCATTTTGGTGTAAAAGGGAATGTAGGTTCAGATGAGTGCCCAGTGAAACAAAAGGTGAGGTTTATAATTTGTTCCTACTGCCTTCATTGAAATTTTACCTGTAATTTCCAAAGAAAACTCCTAGCAATATAATAGCAAATTAATTAAGTTAACCCATAATGATATGCAGGTGTGACTACACCCTTATACTGCTGGAGTAAGGGGGCACAACTGACAACAGCTGATGGAGAACAAGTGCAGTTCTGGCACTCATATAAGAGATTGTGCAACTTCTCAGTGGGTTACCAACTGGAACTACCAGATTGTAGCAAGGAGCTTGGAATTTGCTACAGTTGAATTTCAGCGTGAAGTTCTTTGTCTTAATCTTCAGAATGACATTTGTGTGTGTGTGTCCTCAACTTTGGGTTGAAGGGGGTGCCAGACTAGGATAATGTCCAGTCTGCCAGATGACATTTCTATCTACCTTAATAGAAAATGTAAGGATACTTGTATACAGCTCAGGGAACCTTTAGGAAGATGAAAGCTGAATATGAGCTTAAAATAGCTACTGAGACTAAAAAAAATGGGTCTATATTAGATAGTCGAAGTTACGGAACCTCGAATATGATATGATCGACACCATATCGTCAAAGTCCAGTAACATCGAATATCTAATAAAAACAGTAAATAAAGTTAAAAAAACAGAACTACTTGCTCTAAGCAGGGGGTCAAGCCCCCCTGCACCCCACACACCCACCGCTACTTAAATATTCCAACTCCGAGACCGCACTACATTGAAGTAAATGGAAATCTCCCCTTACTGAGATTTCCATTTACCTTTTTGATGTTTTGCGGTTTTGCTGTTTACGTGTTGGCAATGTCAGATTCAACATTGTTGACCATTCAAGATTCTGATATAGACCCAAAAAAAATGACTACAAATCTTTCTTTACCTATGTCAGAAAGTTAACAACTAACATCCAACAATGTTCTGAGCTAATTTAGAATAACACTGCCCACTCTGACGCTAAGGAAATTGTTACTATCCTAGCTTTTAACTTTAGTACAGATTTTACTCCACACATAGATATAGCTGCTCCACAGATTCCATAATTCCAACCTCCCAATTTAATTACTATGGAAAAAGTCCTGTCAATAGTCACAGACTCTATGAACAATCTTCCATGGACCCTGATGACATCCCAGCTTGCCTGATTATCAGTAGCAAATATCACTTATCTGGTCCCTGCTTAATCTCTTTAATGTATGCCTGTCTGCTGGTTACATTCCCAAAACCTAAAAACAGCCATTATGATGTTGATATACAAAGGTCACCCAACCATGGACCCAGGTAACAATAGAAACATTAGTCTCACTAGCTTTATAAGTAAAGTTGCTGAACTTATTGTCACAGGCATCGTTAATCTGGACATTGCAAATCTCTTAACACTGGAATCTGGCTTTGGAAAATGCAAGTCTTTCCTCTTTAACCACAAGAATTTATTTGAAAATGTCATCCAGGTAATGAAAATCAGTTATGCGGTACATACAGCATATCTGGACCTGGGCGGGGCTTTTGACATGATTACCCATGCAGGCGTTATTGACAGACTTGTAAATCTAAATAAGTAAAGGAAAGCAAGAGAAGCTAAGAATTGCTTATTGACTCTGATACAACAAGAAATGGGGAGTGAAGGCTGTGGCCAAATATAAGTGGGCCTAGTTTAAGGAGGCAATGGTGGCTGTGAAGTTTTGAAGTTTGGAGAAATGCAGTATCTGTTCTCTGCATAACTGTTTGGAAAGTTTTTTTTTATTTTTTTGTCAAATTAGGGAAACTTTTTGTAGTATTTTTTGGCCCCTTAATGAAAATGGCAATGTTTTAGGACTGATCCTAATATGTTTGCTCACAAAACGGGTTCCTATGAGTACAACGAAAATGCATTATGTCAAAAGCGTTTTTGTCAACACATGTAGAGCGAACAGGCAAAACAGCGAAGCGGCTGTTCAGCAAATTCTTTCCCTGGGAAAGAAGTCGCTTGACCACTTTGTTTTTTTGCCGTGTTCTGAAGTGTAGTTTGGTCCCTTGTCCGGTATAGCTCCCGAGCATGATTATGCAACAGTTACTGACCTTAGGGTTAGGGTGCGGGTTAAGATAAGTGCATATGTATAAAAGTGTTTACTCTTTTATATTTTGTGTTAAATGTATGGTTGAGTTATGTGTGTACATGTTTTCATTTGTTTACTTTTGTTTTGGAGGGTAGAATTAGGGTTAAGGTACGTGTGTATGTGTTTGGAGCTGTTTATGTTAATGTGCGAGAGTTACTGATCTTAGGGTTAGGGTGCGGGTTAAGGTAAGTGCATATGGTTTAAAATGTTTACTGTTTTTTTTCGTTAAATGTATGTTTGGGTTATGTGCATATGTGTATTTAGTTGTTTACTGGTTTTTGAGGGGGTATAATTAGGACTGGGTATGTGTGTATGTGTTTGGAAGTGTGTATGTGTTTGGAAGTGTGTAATGTATTTTTTTTGTGGGGATTGGAACAGCGATTTCTTTCCCTAGGAAAGAAATCGCTGTTCTTTGGATTCGACATTTTCAGCTTTCACTGAAAATGTGTCGATGTAATATCATTCGCTGTTTTAAGCATTCGATATTGCAATATAGACCCCACAAAACATAGCAAGCACTTCACACTGAACAACAATCATGTTAAAAAGTTACAGTAAAAAACATTTTTGCTTGGAATTCTTGAACCCTCCCCCCTCCACAACATACTACTTATATACATGGAGTCAAAGATCTTTAGTTCTCAGGGAAAACAGAACATTTTCAGGAAACGGTAATCTTGATCCTTAAGTTCAAATACCAGTATTTGTAAATTAGTGACAACATATAAAAGTGCCAGTCACTAGAATGCCAAACCCAAGCCTGGCACTCATTTAGTCTCTGTGGCCTAATGAATCTAGTCAAAGCCAGATTGCATCTCTCAAAAGTGTTTAGAGATCTTTGGCGAAGTATGATTCCCTTTGATTTGGATTGAAGACTCATCACTGTAGGGAAGACAGAGAAAGGGTAGGCTTACATGGACAGTTAGAAAGAGTCCACACATTATATGAATTTGAAGAATATTTTATTATCCTGTCTGTCAGGGGTGTTCTTCATATGCAGAAGTAAGCTAATGTGGGGAAAAAGGAGCAGCTACCTGGGAGCAAGGTGTTGGGGGGCCACATCAGCAGATGCTGCTCGGTTGGTGATACAGTACCAGCATTAATTTCAGTATCAACATTTCTGATATGAATTCCAGTACTGCCTCTGTGGTCACGACTGAAGTGCTTGCTTCAGCAACTCATGAGTAGTTTAAGTTGTACCAAGCTGCTTGCTACAAATATAGCTAGTGGTTTGCTATACTGTTTTTGATCTCCTTTAACATAGTGTTGAAGGGCACCAGACTGGAGAGTGGCATTGAGCTCTCGATGAGCCAGCTATGGCATTATTTAAGTGTTTAACTTTATGAACAAACTGTGTCCCATCTTCACTAGGTAGGTAGAATATTATTCATGCCATTTAGTATGCTAGACAACATCTTTTTGCCTCTGTCTACAGTAGAGTAGAGTTTGTGAGATAAATAAGACTTAACCCTAACACGCCCTTAATTTAATAGGTCTGTTTAAGTGAAGGTAGTATACATATATGATGGCTTTTGTCTCATGGCTGCTGCAAGACAAATTGCTGATTAACAGTAAGAAAAGCATTTTAGGTCAACAACATAAGTCTGGCCTGGTCCCATTGCATAGAGAGATAAACTCCCGACTACAACCCAAGTAACTTGTGTTTGACGACCAACACAGGTGTTGGAGGAGCTAGTGGGAAGGATGGGACTGAGTAGCCAACAGCATTTCACTGATCCTGGGGGAGTGACTAGGCCTGGCAAATTAGTGATGCCTACTAGTAAGTGGGTGATTGCTCATGGAAGATGGAGAGGAGATGTATACTGTTGCAGAGGAATTGTGTCAGTAAATTCATTTATTTACTTTATTTATTTGACTTTGTTTACCAGGAAAGTTCGACTGGGTAATACCCATTTTCAGCAGAGGCCCGGGGAGAAATGTTCCATTTGCTTACGTTGCATTATACTAAGTTCCAGTCAAACACAGAGTTACTACACTTCTATTTACATTTATACACAAACAGTAGTTACATTTATACATATAAATTCAAAGATTTTACAGAGGTGGAAGTTACTAAAGAGAAACCATGCATTTAACTTAGTGGATTGTACAGGCAACAATTATGTATAAAATGTATAAAAATTGTTTTGTCATTTCAGTAAGAGGTTGAGAATATTATGTTTAAGGAGAATATTTGGATATTATTGTACAGTGAAAAAGTTGTTACTCCATGATAAGCATGTATAGGATCAGGATTGGTTAAAATGTTATTTAAGCAGTGGTTTAAAACTAGAGTTTGTTGGAGAGTTTTATTTGCATGGGAATAATATTCCAGAGTTAGTCTCCTGCAACATTGTTTGACTTATTTGTAAGTAATAAGAATTTGTTACTGGAATGGAGGTCCCTTGCTGGACAGTAGGGTAGTAATAGGTTTTGTAGCATAGGTCATTTTTCTGGATGATGAATGCGTTTGTTTGCTGTAGTCACTTGTGACTATGTTAGACATTTGTGCAGTTTAAGCCAGTTTAATTTCTTTAAGCTAAGACAATGGTAGGTCATATAAGGGAGACTGGTAGCAAATTTAGCTATTTTATTGTAGCAGGAGGCAAGTTTCTTTCTTTGAGTATAATTTGTCTATTAGGATAGGATTGGTGTATAAGAGAATTGGCAATAAGAAAGTGGTGACTATAGTTTTTCTTGCAGTATCTGTAAGGAATCCATTTATCCTATAAAGGGAGCCTACTTTCTGGTGTGCAGATTTAATGACATGCAGTATATGCTGGTCATATTTGAGATTGTCATATATTATAAATCCTAAAAGTTTACTGTGAGTTATAGTTTCAATGACAGTATTATTTGCTGACTTGATGGTAAAATATTGCTTTTGATTTTGGCAAGTTTTTGAGGTGAAAAGCATTAACTTAGTTTTCTTAGGGTTGAGTAGGAGGTTTGATTCTTTGAACTAGGTTTCTACAGAGGAGAAAGATTTTTGGGTAATGCCTTGAAGCTTATTTATTGTTCAGGCCACACACATTAATGTTGAGTCATCTATATACTGAACTAAACTAGCCTGGTGATTGGAGGTGTGGAGGTCATTAATAAATATATTAAATAGTAGAGAACCCAGGATAGAACCCCGAGGGACACCTGAAGTAAATGGTTATAAGGATGAGTAGGTTTGTTGCCATTTAATACCTTATTGCCTTCCAGATAGGTAAGTAAGGTACCACAATAAAGAGTATTGTGAAAGTCCTATTGAGGAGAGTCAAACAAGCAATTGCTAGTACTAGACAGAAATTGATAGCACTTTTCCTAAACACAAACGTACCAAGATTTTTGTTTTTCACAAGGGGAAAGCCCACCTTGCACTCCCCCCCACATGGAGGAACACCCCAAACACCCTCTAACTTACATATAACTACTCCAGGGTTGCACAATAATGGAACAAAGGGGATTCTCTTTTATCTCAAAAAGTGTGGAAGTGTTTTCACTGAAACAGCATTCACTAAAACTGCTTTTGACACACTGGAACACTCTTGTTGGAGAAGAGTGATAACCACAGAATCAGGGAGTTAGGCTTCTGTGGGCGCACACATGTCTCCCTAACCAGGCAGCCAATGTGAGTCTGCAAGTTGCCATCTGGAGAAAGACAGAGCAGGATGAGTTGGGAAACTCCACAGGCCCAGTATCTAGGGCATTCTCTAATGCCTCAATCTCACATTCCTGTGGAAGACTGGGCTTATGGGGTCTCACAGATGGGAATGACTGGCCCATATGGCTCTTGCTTAGTCAAGAAATCCATGGGTCTTACCCCTAGAATAAATGAACAAGCCAATAGGACACAGAAGAGGGAGCAATTGGGCAAGTCCTATGCAGAATTAAAAAATAAAAATTTGAATAAACAGCACTGTACTGCATACCTCTCAACCTGGAAACATCAAAAATCTGGACAAAGGCCCATGAAAAGTAGATACAACTGGCTGAAAATTGGTACTCTGATTAACATAAAATTTGCATACATAATTATGTAACCACTCCTACTTTGAAGGAATTGTGGGATACCAACATTCAAAAGCAAATTGATGAACAGACAAAATATTAGACACAAAATATAACCAGAACAATAGAGGTTTATTTATCTTACCATCTGAAATTGTATCAAACTTTGAAGTTGTGTATAAAACTAAAATACAGTTTATTTTATAAAAATAAATTAACTGATACAGGTCTACTGACCCTTCTCAATCGTGACCCAGGCTGAGAGAGCAGAAAAAAATAAAACAAATTGCAAGGTACAGTTGTAGCAAAGAAGGTTACAATAGATTGTAGGAAATTCGGAATGCAATTGCATCAGTACATTTTCTAAAACACGAAACGTCTGTAAGTATGCAGTGTGACCTTTGTTTTATATATATATATATATATATATATATATATATATATATATATATATGTATGTATGCATGCACGACCACATACCTACAGACAGACAGACACAAATATATAAAATATATGTATAAAGGTGACTACTTTCTCATCACATTTATCCAATGTGCAACTACTACAGTTGTCAACTGCTCTTTCCCCTTCGTTCACCTATCTACCTCTTTGCTCATGCATGTTGTATTCCTTTGACTAATCTGCTGCATCTGGTAATCTTCATTGAGAAATAGGCCAGTAGCACATCTGTTTTCTCTCCTTTTATTTAAACTCTTTCTTTTGGTCCCTAATACATTTTCTTCCCCATTTTCTGCTCATGCCTCCATCTCCTCATCCTTTGCCTCGGCACTCCTCCTGTATCACCATCTCAAGGTCAGTGTGATATCACCGTCATGCTTCTCTGCAATCCAGAATGTATCCTGGGCTTCAAGACTGTCCCAGACAATGCAATCATGTGTTCATTTATTTATAGTCCTCTGAAATGCAGCTGCATGTCTGGATAAAATGCTTCTCCTAAGGCACTGTCAGGGCTTTGCAAAAAAAAAGACATCTTTACTTCCTTATCTGGTTTATGTCCCTTCACCCTTGCAGTGAGGTTTTGTCATTGCACTTAATAAAATGAATTGCTTGTTTTAATTCATTTTGTTTGCCTACACTTGGTAACTATTTTATTTAGCATAGCAGCATTTTATAATGTTTGCTTATATATATAGTTGCAATGGTAGTGTGAACTCTTTCACATCACCAGGGCTCAATACATTCCTTTGGTCACTGTGTGAAGTATGCATCATTTTTCCAAGTTGAATTGTTTCCCCTGAAAACAAACTGGTTAGCTGTCTGCTGTAAAATATATATACTGCACTCTGAAGAATGCAGATTCACCGTTTCCCATCAAGCAGTATCTGTCTTCTCCTCTATTCTGTCCCCTAAAAACACATTTTAAGAGAGACAGAGGAAATATGTTATAAAATTGGGAACAAATGTCCATAAAATCATGTTCATGTATAGCTGATAAGCAAAATTACATAACGCACCCTGTGGGATGCAAATTTCACTTATTCTTGAGAGCAATGTTGAGGGACTGTCTGTCTTACAGTGACCATGCAAGGGGATGGAAGTCGTGCAGTTCTACCAGGCTTTATAATTGTGACAAAGGTAAGATCTTAATGGGTCTTTGCAGGAGACAAACGTCTGCTCACATGAAATCCCTGTCCGTTTAAAATCTATTTGTGCATGGCCAGTTTCATCTTAGCAATTAATAAGCTCCACTGCCATCACCTGCAAAAATGCACCCATCTGAAGTGTTTCACTTTACATTCACAAGAAGTATTATTATCAGTGCAAGAATTCACTGTTTAGATGAGTATGTACACTTTGGGGACAGCTGAAATACATAAACTGTGTTTACAAAGTGACAGTACAGGAGCTAATAGCACTGAGATAATTTCCTAAATACATACCTGCAAGTGCAAAGAAGAACTGTGTTACAGAAATGATTCCCTGTTTTTAAGGAAACATTCTTACTAATTCTGTGGGTGTAATAAAAACATCAGCCCAACAGATATTACACAGCTAATAATCACACCCAGGAGACAGTAGTGATATCAACTGTACTCTCATCTGTCCATTATATGTTTTTTCTTTGCAGATAGTGCATACACCGTAGTTACTGCTCATGCACCTGCTATGAAGTGCAAACTGATGGCTAAAATATGTTACTTTAGTTTGCACTGCTAGTAAATAATATCGGCAGACGCAATTTTTATCAGACAATAGGCCATGTTTTTTTTTTTTTATTATTCTTTTTACTTACTGGAGCCGGAGCTGGTCGTCAAGACACTGGAGAAAGTAAATTTTCTCATCCTGGCTGGAAGTGCATGTGGAACATGGGTGGGCACTGGACAGACCAGACAGACTGTGCATTGTAGAAGTACTTGGCAGAACTTAAGTAAAGTTAAATTGTAAGCAGGTTGGCACTCCACTCGCTGCTGTGCTGCTGCAGCTATTCCAGTCCAAATTTCCAAACAGGTATGGTAAACACAGTCCGAGTCTCCGACAGGCTGGCAGTCTTCCTCACGAAGCTGATGACATCATGCACACTCCTGCATGTTGATGACTATGTGGAATACATTTGCAAAGTATGAAGATGTCAGCCACAACTTCAACTTGTAAATAAAAAAAAAAAATTTAAAAAAATAGGGAACTGAAGGGGCCACTCAGAAATTCATGGCACCCCATTATTTTGCCCTTAAAACTGCTAAATACTGAGGAATTTGGTACAGTTGAGAGGTATGCTGTACTGCAAATGCAGTTTGGATTCATTGTGTGGAGTCCTGCATGCAGGCAGTCTGAGTCTCAGCTTGTGACATCATGAGGTTTCCTAAGAACAGTATAAGTGCTTCATCACAACATTTTTAAAACGCAGATTAGTCTGGTTAGTTAGCAGTGGCATAGTCGGAGCACAGGAAGTACCACTCACACAAGAGGAGAGAAAGCTGGGGAAGGACTTGTCCTTGAAAGCAGACACAACACCAAAAGTTTTGTCTCATTCACTCACTTGCTCTCTTACAAGTTGCATCTGACTCTAAGATGATCCCTGGGACAATCACCACTACCCATAGCATTTTCGGGGACTAAACTAGGTTGTCAGTTCCTTCTTCTGTATCACACATGCAGGGACTCACACATAGAAGGAGTTTTAGAGTTCTTGATCCACTTACTGCTAGATACTATCATTAAAGAAATAGCAAATATTCACACCCTCATTAAAAACAAAGAGAACGTTTACACAGTCCCTTTCACTTTCCTTTTAAAAACCCAACAATAGATCAGAGAAGTCCTGAGTGCAGCTTCCTCCAGGCACATGCTTCAGCTTCTCAAGGCTCATTGTCTAGCAAATGTCACTGAGAATTTTACTGAGAGTTTTTTTTTTTTGTCAACATTCATAAGTGTGATCACAAAAGTATCACAACTGTCAATGTCCAAGTACTTTACACAGTAGTGAAAGTAGGAAAAATCATTTTTGAATAGGAGAAAGCCCACTGCACCTTCAGTGCGGGGACCCTGTCCCTCACTCTACTGCTATTTATATACACCAACTCAGAGATCATTGTATATAATCATTTAAAATTAAGTTTAAATTCTTTGCAGACACTATGCCTTTCTTTAATTTTAAAATTATTTTCTGTTTCCACTATTAAGCTGACTTTCCTCAGTGGCTGCAATACCTTTAAAAAGTTTAGGGACAGTTTGCTAATACAGAGTTCACTGAATCATGTTTTTTTTCCCTTTATCTTCTTGCCAACTATTCCTGTTGACAATCAATCCTCCCCAGTTACACTCCAGTGTGGCAGGGTTCATCGTCCTTTCAGATCAGCCTGGGGAGTCTTGTGGTGGGGGTCAACATCTGGGCAGACATCAAATGTGCTTTGTGCTCTCCCTTGCAATCTGGCCAAAACATCATTTGTGTACTGAATCATGTTTTGAGAAATACTGCTGTTTTTAGAAACAAGTGCAGACAAATCACAGTAAAAATCACAGTTTAACAGAAAGAATTAACTGATTTAATTCTTAACTGAAAACACAAGCATTCTGAACACATACTAGTCTTACCACAACAGACAAATAGGGCTAGTGTTCCTAGTGTTATTTACTTTGAAAAATGTCACACAGAGACATAAAGTATAGCTTGAGACTACATTATTTTGAGCACAAATATAATGTAGTCTGAAAGCAGACCATGTACCGTATACATATGCAATCACCTTATTTAACTGTGTGTAGCTTATTTGGGACTGATACAAAACCAGCCCCTTTCTTGTTTAAGTACAGAACTACTACAATAACTATGTAGCTAGTTGGTAAAATGCTGAGGTGTATTTTCTAAACTTCTCAAATTTCAGTCAGAAATGAAGTGATCCAAACTTCACATCTGGCATATCTGTATACTTACTATCAAGTATGCCTGTATCGGGATTCTCCTCTTTGAGAGGTCACTGCCCTAATTCATTGCAGGTGTAAGTCTCTGCTGGTCAGAATATTTCTTGTAAGAAGTTTCTGGATCAGTTCCTTGGAGTTCATATGAGACTGGACAGATTTTATCTATGACAATCCTGCTTTCCACTTAGGACCTCTTCCAGTGGTATCTCAGAAATATATTGAATCTTCCTTGTTGACCAGTCAGGTTCTGACATGTCTACTCAACAGTACATTCTGCATGTGTCTTATATCACAATTTGGAATTCTTCTGCATTGTAATAAAACATTTGTCCTCTCAGGGGCTCAAAGACCAATGACTCAAATCCCACACTAGTTATACAGGACAAATCAAATCCATCTCCTCTAAAAACCTGCTTAAATTTCATCAGAAAGAGACCCAAACTAAATCTCCAATACACAAAATGCACAACAGATAAACATCATTTTATTCCACCCAGCATTTTGTAATGTAGCTGTGACCCTCTGCACTCCCATCCCCTTACTTATTAATTCTAATTCCACAGTCATAGAGTTGTACAAGTCAGCAAATGTATGAACTGACATTTCCTAATTACACACTTCATTTTCATATCAAAGATCAAAATTCATACATTATTGTGAACCACTCTGGGGAGCAGAAGTATAAATCTCTGTTTATGTTACAGGCAACCAGAGTTTGAATAGTGCTTTGGGTGCCTGCAGAAGCTGGTAGAGGAAGATATGAGTGATTGGAAACTACAAGCTTGCATATCCTGGGGGGAGAGAGGAGACCCTGGCTTCTCATATGGGTGACACCTTCCAGTAGTACAGGGTGTCCGTGCCATGGACCTCAAATCTGTTGAACCCATGTTCCCATGATCAGTCACACTGTGAGACAAGAGGACAAGGGGAGTTCAAAGTGTGAAGGTGACCTTCCTCCTGAGTGCAGCTCTGGCAGAGCACAGAAGAGCCACTGCAGGTGGGGGGGGGGGGTGTATTCCACTGGGGAAAATGGTAGGTCATCCCAAAGCTGGTCCACTCCCTTACCATTTGACTTTTGCCATGAGTGGATGAGCTCCTGGGGAATTCTGTTGTAGGACCAAATGTGCCATTGGGCTCTTGCCTGCCCAGGAATCATAAGCTTCCACATCCATGGAACAAATTGGGATTCATCGGGGTCAGTCCTATAGGGATGAAAAAAATAAATTCATGCTTTATTGTTAAAGCACCTCTGCATTCTAAAGCTTTTGATCACCAAACTTCACCCTGTAGAGATTCAATAACTTTGACTTTGAAGTAACCACATGTTCAGATTTTCCAACATAATATTTAATCATTCCTTCACATCTCTGTTAAAATTTATATGAATATTTCAGCTAAACCAGTATTTTCTGGATGTCCTGATACATTAGTGGTACTTCTCTATTTTATTTAATAAAATTGTAATTTGTTTGATATAAACTGTGTTTGGTTGCCAGAGAAATTATGTTCAGATAACTAATAATATCTGAACCACCACCACTATATAAATAAAACATGTCATAACAATTGATTCATCTCCCTGTGATTGCACCATTGCTGAAACAAATTACCCATGTATTGTAAGCAAAGTGACACCCTTGCCTCCTTGAAAACTAACCTTTATGATCGGATGAGTACTCACAAGTTCATCCCTGCCATGATATGTTTTGCCATTCTGTAAGTGGGAGGTACAGCTTCAGTGTTGTATTTGACAAGACACACATGGCCTTCAGACTTACTTGCCCTATAGTCCTACGAGCCTATGATCCTATAAGCAGTGAATGGTCACAAAGAACAATGGCAGCTTGGAACATGATTTCAGTCATACAAGATATCTCTTGTCTATTTGGAATATGCATCCACCACAGTCATAAATCCATTTCATAAGTGGCCAGGGGAAATCAGATGATCATCTTTTAAAACAGCTACTTGGGATTTTTCATGGGTGTAATAGTGCTTGTCTAGGCATTTTCTATTGCATCGAACATGGTGCAAACTCTTTGTGCATAACTTTGATTTCTCACTTTAGATGTATCCAACAAACAAGTTGTCTAGCCAGCATCTTCATTTTAACAATGTCAGAATGACCTGTATAGAGCTGTTATAGAGTAACCTTTCTCATTTATCATGGTGTGATTACTCAAATCCCCCACCAGACACAATTTTCAATTCCTGAAGCATCAAATATCCTTTTGTATAATATGTTTGAACTCTCCTCTCCTATTTCTGGTCAAATCCTATCAGACAACTCAATAGTTGTGACAGCTCACAATCATTTACAGAGTTCAAGTTAATAATGCTATAAAAACTTCAACATCAACTGTTACTCAGTCAAAGCATTCATATACCATGTGATTCATTCTGCATCTCTTCAGGAAATTACTGAAAGCACATTTAACTAAACTTAATAAGTGTAAATGCTTTCAAGAACCAGGTTAAGTATACCTTTGGATTAATATATCAGGTGCTCATTGCATAATACAGATATATTCAACAACCCCAAGAGAAAAAAATGTTTTTATTTCCATATACTTTAAGTACCAAACCATTATCTGTTTATACAGTGTATACATATCATGTGCCTGCTTATTATAGTATTTGCTTGATAATAAAAATAATACCAAAACCCTCTACTCAGTTTCATACAGACACCTCAGAGGTGACCTCTGTCTGGCATACAAGGCGATCATGGACTCCACCTTGATGGGACTGCTGCATATTCACAAGTCAAGCTTCACTCGAGTAACCCGCACGTGCGGCCTCAACCTGGTCTTTGACGTCAACAAGACTTGTTGGAAGGACAGATTTGTATCCCAGAGATTCCCCCATCTATGGAATAGACTCCCTCTCCACATCAAGCAGAGTACCTCTTTACCCCTTTTTATGTGCAACCTGGATAACTGGATGGGAAACAGAAAATATACCCCTGGGATTCCACCCATGTCTCTGCTGGACAGGGGCATCGTGTTCTGATTTGTCTAAACATGAGCTAAACTCTTGGCTAGGCTTATAAGGGCATCAGGGCCAATAGCCTAGTAATCCCCTATGATCCTATGATGCTTAACACTGTTTTTATCATTATGATGGGAATAGTAATAACTTTGTTTGTAGGATGGATATATTATTTAGAAAATCCATCTTGGCATGATCTATTTATCTCTTTATGCTACATCTTTGTAGCCTGTGCAGGTTCTTCACATGATTGTATTGCAGTTTGACTGCTAGCAATTTGTTTTTATTTTGTTTTATGAGTATGTGTTACTCATTTGTATTGCATGAATGCTGCTTTGGGCCTATGGTTTATTCACTTGTGTTGTATTTGTTTTACTTGTGGCTGATGTTGCAAACAAAAGTGGACATGGGGCCAGTGTATCCTGTTTAAGATAACTAACAAATGAATAAATGGAGGAATACAAATTTTGAGGTAATATAGTTCCTTCCATGGCACTTGGAATCTCTGTATTACATTTTAGAATAGGCAACAATAGCTTATCTCTGGACTTTTACAGCTGCCATTGTCAGCAAACGTTTATGCTGACCTGGTAATGCCAGTAATTACTTATGGTCAGTAATCACCTTAAGCTTTCTATCCTACAGATGTGGAAGGAATTTCTTTCCTCCTAAAATCAAAGCAAGTGATTCTTTCTTTAGGGGATAATATTTATCTCAGTAGGAGAAAGAGTTGCGGATGTATGTTCAGTTGGTCTTTTCACCCTGGAAGACATAACATGTTGAATTATTGTGTTTGTGCCAAAGCTTGCGGCATGACAAGTGACACCATTAGCTCTTGATCAAAGCGGAGCTATACCCTGCCACGTGTCAGCATTTGTTTACATTACCTGGAGGCATGTTGCAGAAGCCTTTTCCATTGCCAAAATGTACTTTCTACAGCAGTGCTAATATTTTGCTTTGATTTGGCATAAAATGTCCATAATGATCAATCAAATCAAGAAATGTCTTTAGCTCTTTCATACATGATTGTAGGGCTACCTCAGTACTGGCTTTCACCTTCTCTATAGAAGGGTATAGCCTTTTCCTGACCATTTCATGTACTAGATATTCAGCATGATATTTACCAAACTCACATTTTGATTTTTTAAGTGTGATTCATTAGTCTTGAAATTTTTACAGCACTTTGTTTAATTTGTTTAATTTATTGAGATACTGATTTTTTTCCATAATCAGCAAATCATCCAAGTATACAACTTCTGGAAATACGTGAATACGTTTTATATTGGTCTTTGAAAACTAGAGATTGCTAAGACTGCACCAGAAGCTACTTTGTTAAACACAGACAACCTGCCTCTCTATATATTGAGCATTGCATTTTTGAAAGATGTTATCAAGTAACGCTTGTTGATAACTAATGGCTAGCTTCATTTTACAAACCACAGGATTTGTGCTTTCTGATTATGTTTTAAAGCAACTATAGCCAAGGCACCATTTTTTTTTCTTACAGATGTCTATTGAGTAGAGGAGAAATGTTATCCAAAACATTAATCCTATTTAAGAAAGTGTTAAGACTAGCAGAAAGTTTCTCAAGTGCAGGTTCTTTGTTGTTTTATGGTTATTATGTATGATTGTATGGGTGACAAGTGGTATATTGAACAAACAAGAAACAGGGAAAGATTTTGGTTGCAGGAAACATATTAGAGATATTAGAGACATTCTAGATCTGAAGAAATAAAGAAAGAAAGAAAGAAAGAAAGAAAGAAAGAAAGAAAGAAAGAAAGAAAGAAAGAAAGAAAGAAAGAAAGGTTAGTGTTGTGGCTACACATCAAGGAAAGTAATAGAGGGTGTATAGATGGTATTAAGATTTTCAGTACCTGCTACTATTCATCCTCTGAGGGGAGGCGATAAATGTTCTCCATTGAATAGATTGGTAAATAAATTGATTTTAAAATATTATACACTGCTCCACAGGGTTTAAATAATGAAGTGAAATGAATGTGCATGCTTTGATCAATTGTCATTGTTAATTGTTCTTTAATAAGTTTTTTTTTCTTTCCCTTTAAGAAACTATTACTGAATTATTAGCTAAACAAGTTTGAATTTTGAAGGTTTTCTCTACTGATTGAATGGTTGTCTGTCTGCTCCCATGATGGCCGCATGCCAAGGCACTAGGAATAAAATTGTTTCTGCTTTCAGTATTTTTGTGTGTTATGGTCTTTATTTCACTGATTTGAAGTTATGCTATCAAGTAATGCTTGCTGATAAGCAGTATCGAGCTCCCTTTTAGAAACCACAGTTCGTTGATCATTAAATGCATTTTGTTTCCAGTTTAATACTCATTTTTGCATTCAGTTCCTACTCTACAAAGCTGGTCTGTCATATTTTACCACTTGCTTTTCATACCGTGCTGTTATTGCACCCAAAGACATGTGTGCATATGTTTAAGATTCACAGTAGTATATTGGAAACATTTCTCAAGTAACAATGTGTAAAACATTCTTGTATAACAGATATTACTGTACCTGTATCTGTCTTCGTGTCGATTTTATCATTTCAAATAATCACAGACATGCAGTCATGCAGTTTTTAATTCAGTATTGCTTTATATGCTCATTCATATCTCTCTCTCTCTCTCTCTATATATATATATATATATATATATATTACACATATGTACACACAGACATACACACACACTTTTGCAGGGCACCAAGGTGCCCTGCATACTGTGTGTCTATGTGCCATCTGTGTGATGGCACTACAGATAGGGTATGGAAAATCTCCCGTTTAGCGCTTCTGTATATAGCGCTAAATGGGAGATTTCCCTTTACTCCACTATAGTGCAGTCTCGGAGTTGTAATATTAAAGTACGGGGGGGGGGTGCAGCCTGCTGCATACAATTGTTAAAATTAATTTTTCTTTTTTTTCTTTTTTTTGTTTCCACTTGTAATCTTCGATGTTTCAAAATTCGAAGCTGTGGGCTCAATGATCAGAACTTCGATGTTTTGAAATTTCGATGGTTAGAAGTGGAACCATATATATATATATATATATATATATATATATATATATATATATATATATATATATATATATGGATCTACTTGATACAGTGAAAATACCAGAATGTCAAAATTCTAAACATCAAGACAAAAATTGCGAAATGTCACAATGTTGAAACTTCACATTATTGTTTCTTATAATATTAAACCCCATTCACTGGAGCTATGTAAACTTTAAAAAGGATGGTATGCCTTTAAACTGTTGTACCGCATACTGCAAATCAAAGAAAAAAAAAATAAAGACTATGGCATATGTTACTTTTCCAAGCACAGGTTCTAATGGACAACTTTACAATGTAACGCTGTTACAAACAGGTAAACCAGTGCTAAAAAGAGAATGCAACTACATACACTGGAATGAAGAATGCACTAAACTTAACAAAATTGCTATTTATTTAAAGACAGCATACAAAGTAAAAGTGTAGCTTCTCAATGTTTTTGCATGGGGACAAGCCTCCCCCTGCACCCCCCCACACCCCATGTAAAATATATATACCAAAATAACTACAGTGGGGAAAAGGGTAGATTTCCCAATCCTCACTGTACTGCCATCTCCATTGAAAAATGTGAGGAAGCTGTTATTTTGTCTTCTATGCTTTAGTCTTGCAACTGTAGCGTGATCTCCATTCAACGTATATAGTTTATTGTTCGAGTTTCGGCTTTCGAAACATTCGACTATACCTATAAGGTATATCACTATTTTTATCTCGATGTTTAGAATTTCAATGTTCTGGCATTTTGACTATATCAAGTACAACTATATATATATATATATATATATATATATATATATATATATATATATATATATACAGTTTAAAGAGTAAGCATTAATATGAGTGAATGCTTTTTGCTGATGAAAAAGAAAGCAAGCACTCACAGATGAGTGAACACTTTTTTAAATGGAGTTTTTTGCCAGTAGCTTTTTGTATGAGATTGGATTGCTATGGAGTAAGAAAATTTGCACTTACACTGATGTTCTGAGATCTTGAAGTTAGTATATATAATTAGTAGGGGGTATGGGGGGAGTGCAGCCCTTCACATGGAGGTAG